>NC_057814.1:459197084-459367696 GCF_018294505.1 Triticum aestivum
ATCACCGGACCGTGTGCGATGTTTCTTGTTCCCAATCCCGCCTGCATCCCTAGAAAATATCTGCCCGCCTCGAGGGTTTTTCTGTTTCATAACACACGATTGTTATCTCCGGACCGTGTGCGATGCACTATCATCAAAATTTTCAATAGCCCGGCATTTCACTCCCGCATTTGACTCCCGCGTAGTAAACTTTTCAGTACCCGCGTCATTTCCTCAAACACCCCGCGCCCGCCCTCCACACACACACACACACACACAACACACACACACATACGCACACACACACACACCCTCCCTTGCTCGAAACCCTAGCAAGGTCCCCGCCATTGCTGCTGCCCCCGCCGCCAGGCCTCCATTGTCAACATCTGCCGGTTTGCCCGTGCAGCTTACCCATCGATCTCCATACATAGGTGTCGGTGTCAAAACCGGCGGATCTCGGGTAGGGGGTCCCGAACTGTGCGTCTAAGGTCGATGGTAACAGGAGACAGGGGACACAATGTTTACCCAGGTTTGGGCCCTCTCTATGGAGGTAATACCCTACTTTCTGCTTGATTGATCTTGATGAATATGAGTATTACAAGAGTTAATCTACCATGAGATCGTAGTGGCTAAAACCCTAGAAGTCTAGCCTGTATGACTATGATTTTGATTACCCTCTCCCCTCTACGGGCTAAGCCCTCCGGTTTATATAGACACCGGAGGGGACTAGGGTTGTACAAAGTCGGTTACAGAGAAAGGAATCTTCATATTTGGTCGCCAAGTTTGCCTTCCAAGCCAAGGAGAGTCCCATCCGGACACGGGAGAGAGTCTTCGGTCTTCGTATCTTCACGGCCCATCAGTCCGGACCATGTATAACAGGTCGGACGCCCGAGGACCCCTTAATCCAGGACTCCCTCAGTAGCCCCTGAACCAGGCTTCAATGACGATGTGTCCGGCCCGCAGATTGTCTTCGGCATTGCAAGGCGGGTTCTCCCTCCGATGACTTTCAAAGAGATGTATTCGACAGTGCATTTAATATTATGCCACTCGGCTTCTGTGCCTCAACAACTTCAGCTTCCACGTGTCGAGCGAATGCAAAAGGTTAGGGTATTTTTGCACATAGCACCCCGGCCATGTAAGAACAATGTCTATTTAACAGGATTGGATCTCAGATCCGTTCCACATCACGGAAAAAATCCTCAGAGCTTGCTAGGAAAAACCATTCCAACATGGCTAGCGCTCCCAGCTCTTCCTCCCGTCCCCACGGCTCAGAAAAAGGTGATTGGGAGAGATGTTCCGTATCTCACGGTCAGTTGGTGAAGCTGCAAACACAGGGATTTCTTCCCCCTGCGGATCCAGTCCCTGCTCGAGCAGGATTGAATTCCTTCAATGGCGGGGCTCAAGCTGAGAATTTCCCCAATCCATCCAGGGGGAGCGAGTGTGCTTCGTCTCGTACTTGCTAAGAGGTGTCGGATTTCCAATCAATCCGTTCCTCCGAGGGCTTCTGGAGTATTATGGCCTTCAACTGCACAACTTTACTCCATCCTCCATCCTGCACATCACGGGCTATGTTGCTCTTTGCGAGCTATTCCTGGGCTGCGAGGCCCATTTTGATTTGTGTAGGAAGCTATTCTGCCTCGTCCCTTGCAACCAAGATGGATCTATATTTGAAGTAGGCAGAGCCGAAGTATGGCGCATCGCTGGGACCAGATACCTGTCCAGCACGCCGAAGAAGGCATCCGAAGAGTGGCCTTCCGAATGGTTCTATATCGAGGACGTCGCCCTTCCTGACCCAGTTCGAATGGGTCTTCCCGAATTTACAAGGGTTTCGTTGAAGAAACACCACAGCTGGCGCCCTCGGAGCCTTGAGGAGGAAGATAAGGCGGAAGTCCGTCAACTGATGAGCAAGTTAAAGACGGTTGCCCAGTCCGGATTATCAATAGTCGAGGTCATGGCGACTTGCATAGTGCGAGGGGTTCAGCCACTCCAATGCAGAGGGCTTCCTATCTGGCACTACAATGGGGAAGATGAAGCCTCCCGTTGCGGTCGAAAAGGTCCGGACACCCCCGCCGCTTTGGCCAAGATATTGGCCAAACTATTCAGAGGGGAGGAAGAGGAATTCCTTCGTATCAAGCGCTGGGATGGATTTTCCATGTACAACCCTCCTAGCTGGGTGAGTTCCAATCCCATTATTCCATTCAATCTACTCCCTGAGTCACTTTTAATGAACATTACTCCGTCCATTCGTAACAGGAATGGCGAAAAATCACCAAGGGGCTACACTGCCCCGCCCCACAGCCAGAGAACCATAACCGGGACCTTGACCCCGGATTCGAAGAGGATCCGGACATATATGTGGAGCTCGAGGATGAGATGTTCTACCAGGCGAGCTATGACGGCACGGAAGTGGCCATCACCGCCGACTATACCGGTGGTCTCCCCGCCTTGCATGTAAGTAATCAGGAGATGTATCCTCTGAAAGAGCCTCCTCATTCTGCCTCACCCACCGCACTGTCTTATGCTCCAAAGGGGAGACGCTCGGCGTGTCATGCTACACTAGAGGCAACTCCAAAGAGAGCGGCGCCCACGCTGGGCAAGCCTTCGAAGAGGAAGGCAAACGAAGATACGACCGAGCCTTCATCGAAGTGGTATGGCTTTGTAAATATGCCCTTTGGCAGTCACATCCAACTGTGATATTATCCATTGTGTCTTATCAGGAAAAGCGTTCGCCGGACTATGTCCGGGAATCTTACTGGCCACGCCTCCACAAGTCAGGTTCCCGACCCTGCTTTGAAGGCAAGGCTGATACAGGAGTGACGCTAGATTGTCCTTCGGTAGAGGAGTCGGATGATGTATCCGTCACAAACTCGAAAGTGGAGAGCGCCATGAATCATCGGCGCCGGAGAGCCGTTCTATGCGACCCCGGCTTTACGAACAAGGCGCTCAATGCCTTCAGCTCGGCTGATGCATATATCCAAGCTGCTCGAGACGGGCTTGCCAGAGCCACAAACCAACATGTAAAAGATATACGGGTAAGTTTATTGTACAAAACTGATAATTGTATACCAGTAGCCCCTGAGACTTGAAGCAGTTGATACAACTGATTTAAGGATCATTATATAACCAGATGTTGTCGGAGAAAAACAACCTGTTGTCTCAAGAACTAGAAAAGTGTCCGACCCAGCTAACTGCTGCTACCGCCGAACTAGAGAAATCCAAGAAGGCATCACCTGGTAATGTTCCCCTCCATCGAGAAAATATAATTATATACCAGCAATGCTAACACTATTGCTCATCTTATGGCAGGATCGTCAGATCAACTGAAGGAGCAACTGAAAGCCGGCCAAGCGGAAGAACAAGAAGCCAAAAGACTGCTGGCCACGGGCGAACGTGTGCTGACAAGAGTCAGAGATGAAAGAAACAAGCTGCAGGATGCCCACACCCAACTGGGCGAAGAACTGAAAGATGTACGGGCCCAGCTGGCTGATTCCGTGAAAGAAAATAAGAGGATCTGCGGCGACATATTTGGTATGTGGTCACACTTACCTCCGTGTAGTTCGGAGATGAAAGGGACTGACAAAATTATATATGTAGGTATGCTGACTGGCCGTCCCGAAGAGGAGATGTCCGGAATCTCGGGCGATCTGCTACAAGAGCTGTCACAAATGCACGAGCAAGCTCGACAGGCGATGCGAAGTATTGCCAAGGCCTTATGGCCATCCGCCCCCCCTCCAGGACGGATGGAGGAGCTTATACAGCTATTCAAGGGAGCGCGGCAGCGCTTCCGATTATGGAAGATATCGGACTGCCGGGAAGGTGCACGAGAAGCCTGGGCCATGGTGAAAACACGGTATACCAAGCTTGATCCAAATCATATGGCCCGGGTCGGACCTCTAGGGTCAGATGGGAAAGAAATTCCCGTGAATTTGGTATATGACCAAGTAGAAGTAGCCGCCAGATATTCCAACAGGATTGTAAGTTAGACAGCCTGTTAGACGGTATAGAGGAGGAAATTTATGAGTCTAAGTGACTATGTACTTTCCTTGACGTATTTGTCCCTAGCCGTATTGTAAAACGATTGTCATGGCAGACCTTTTCGCTTCGACCTCTGGACCCAAAGGTGCAGAGTGTTTCCGAATACCTGAGCGGCAAAACATACCGGGGTATGCGTGGAAACCAGGCGTAGGGGTCATAGTTGCTTGAACAGACAAGTTGTCTCCGGCTAGCTATGTTATATTACATTGTGATTGTAAGAAACATCTTCCAGAGAGAATAGTTCCGTTAAGGGTTGCTTTCCCTGGGTGTACATGTGTTAATGTGCATGTCCGAACTGTGATTGAAAAAATCAAAGTATATTCAACATCTGGGGGTTCATATTTTAATGAATGTAAAAACATCTTTAGTTCGCCGACCAAATATTCCCTTAAGAACGCTAGCTTTCGGCTTCACCCAGTCTGAGGTACACATCCGGATGACCCAGGAGTAACAATCGCAGAGGTGCTCCCTTTATGTCCTAGTCGAACTAACGGGAACGTAGGGCATAAGCACAGGAGCCAGGCAACCCAGCTTGGGCAAAACTTAAGTCATATCGATGCATATAATGGTGAAGAAAAGGTACATATGGGGAAAACACGCATATGTGATGAGCTTGATGCTCGAAAAATAACAATAATAAGCTTCTGTCAAAGAAGCCCCCAGGTATAATTGACGTACATATTTGAGGATGTGTATGTCACAGGTGCACGGTTTAGCCGCACGAAAAGCTTTAAGGCTAAAAAAGGAAAAAGCGAAAAGAGAGGAAAAAGCAATGGGAACAATAGGGAGAAGGAGACGAACAAAGAGTTCGGCGCTAGGCATAGAATCTTCGGAGTCTGGCCGCGTTCCAGGGGTTCGGCTCTAGGCGATTGTACTGACGCATCACGCAGGCGGTACGCTCCTCCGGTGAGAACTTCGTCAATGATGAAGGGACCCTCCCACTTGGGCTTGAGTTTGTCCTTTTTCTTCTCCGGCAGGCGTAGAACAAGTTCGCCAACATTATAAGTCTTGGCCCGCACTTCTCTGGTTTGATACCTGCGAGCCTGATGTTGATAAAATGCGGAACGGGCTTTTGCAACGTCGCGCTCCTCCTCCAGGGCATCTAAGCTGTCCTGCCGATCAAGCTCGGCCTGTCTCTCTTCGTACATGCGCACTCGAGGTGAGTCATGAATAATGTCGCAGGGTAACACAGCCTCTGCGCCGTACACCATGAAGAAATGTGTATATCCGGTAGTGCGATTGGGCGTGGTCCGCAGCCCCAGAGTACGGAGTCGAGCTCCTCAACCCAGTGCCTGTCTGGTTCTTTCAAAGACCACACCAGTCTAGGCTTGATGCCGCTCATAATAAGACCATTGGCTCGTTAGACTTGACCGTTTGTTTCCGGGTGATAGACGGAGGCGTAATCGATCTTAATGCCCAGATTGGCGCACTATTTTTCACCTCATCGGCTATGAAATTGGAGCCGTTATCAGTGATGATGCTGTGTGGGACACCATAACGGTGTACAACGCCGGATATAAAGTCTATCACTGGTCCGGCTTCGGCCGTTTTAACTGGTTTGGCCTCTATCCACTTAGTGAATTTATCCACCATGACCAGCAAATATTTTTTCTTATGGCTTCCTCCTTTAAGGGGTCCAACCATATCAAGCCCCCAGACCATAAATGGCCAAGTGATGGGGATTGTTTGTAGAGCGGTGGGTGGCATATGGCTCTGGTTGGCGAAAAGCTGGCATCCGACGCAACGTTGGACTAGGTCCTGTGCGTCTGCTCGGGCCGTCGGCCAATAGAAACCTGTACGGAAAGCCTTGCTTACAAGGGCCCGAGCCGCGGCGTGGTGACCACCGAGACCGGCATGAATTTCAGCCAAGAGCTGCCGCCCCTCTTCCTCGGAGATACATCTTTGGAGTACTCCGGTAGCGCTTTTCTTGTAGAGTTCTCCATCGTAACCTTGTAGGCTTTAGAGCGCCGGACAATGCGGCGAGCCTCATTCTAATCCGCAGGGAGTTCTCGCCTATTAAGGTAGGCCAAGAAGAGTTCGGTCCATGGGGCGATGACTGCCATTATGAGATGGGCCGACGGTGTTATTTCGGTGGCTGAGCCCCCGATGATATCGGTGTGTTCGGCATCTAAGGTTATAATCGGGTCCCGACTGTTGTTGCAGCTCTCCCCTTGCCACACCACGGACGGCTTGAAAAGCCTTTCCAGAAAGAAGTTAGGTGGGACGGGGTCGCGCTTGGCGCCGATGCGAGCAAGGACGTCCGCCGCTTGATTACTTTCTCGGGCCATATGATGAAACTCGAGCCCCTCAAAGCGGGCCGAGATTTTAAGAACGGCGTTGCGGTAAGCCGCCATTTTTGGATCTTTGGCATCAAAATCTCTATTTATTTGAGATATTGTGAGGTTTGAGTCCCCGCGCACTTCTAGGCGTTGTATGCCCATGGAGACAGCCATCCGAAGCCCATGCAACAAGGCCTCATATTCAGCCGCGTTGTTGGAGTCTGTGTATAATATTTGGAGTACGTACTGAACTACGTCTCCAGTGGGGAACGTTAGGACAACGCCCACCCCTAACCCTGCCAGCATTTTGGAACCATCGAAGTACATAACCCAGTTGGAATACGTGCCGTACTCTTTAGGGAGTTCAGCCTCTGTCCATTCGGCGATGAAGTCAGCCAGTACTTGGGATTTAATGGCGCGGCGTGGTCTGTATGTTATGTCGAATGGAAGGAGCTCAATGGCCCACTTAGCAATCCGGCCCGTGGCATCGCGGTTGTTTATTATGTCATTGAGTGGTACCTCGGAAGCCACCGTAATCGAGCACTCTTGAAAGTAGTGTTGCAGCTTCCGGGATGCCATGAAGACCGTGTATGCTATCTTTTGGTAATGAGGGTATCGGGATTTGCATGGTGTGAGGACAGTGGATACGTAGTATACCGGTTTCTGGAGCGGGAATTTGTGTCTGTCCTGCTCTCGCTCGACGACGAGCACGGTGCTCACCACCTGGTGTGTCGCCGATATGTATAATAACATGGGTTCGCCGATGTTTGGCGCGGCCAGGATTGGGTTGCTCGCTAAAAGGGCCTTTATTTCCTCCAGTCCGGCCGTTGCCGCGTCCGTCCACTCGAAGTGGTCGGTGCGTCGGAGAAGGCGATAGAGTGGCAATGCTTTTTCTCCCAATCTGGAGATAAAGCGGCTTAAAGCTGCCATGCATCCCGCAAAATTTTGGACCTGTTTAAGGTCTGTTGGCGTAGCCAATTGTGACAAAGCTCGGATTTTGGCTAGATTTGCCTCAATTCCTCTATTGGAAACGATGAAGCCCGGCAGTTTTCCGGGGGGACGCCGAAAACACACTTTTCCGGGTTGAGCTTGATGTTATAAGTACGGAGGTTGTCAAATGTAAGACATAAATCATCTATCAGTGACTCGACGTGTCTGGATTTGATCACGACGCCATCCACATATGCTTCAACTGTCTTGCCGATCTGTTTCTCCAGGCATGTTTGAATCATGCGTTGGTAGGTGGCGTCAGTGTTTTTGAGCCCGAAAGGCATAGTGTTGAAGCAGAAAGGCCCATATGGGGTAATGAATGCCGTTTCGGCTTGATCGAACTCCATCTTGATTTGATGGTATCCGGCGTACGCGTCGAGGAAACACAATGAGTCGTGTCCTGCGGTTGCGTCAATAATCTGATCGATGCGAGGGAGGGGAAAGGGATCCTTAGGGCAAGCCTTGTTGAGGTCTTTGAAATCGACGCATAGGCGCCAGGATTTATCCTTCTTTGGTACCATCACCAGGTTTGCTAGCCAGTCTGGGTGTTTTATTTCTCTGATGAATCCGGCTTCGAGTAACTTGGCTAGCTCCTCTCCCATAGCTTGTCATTTGGGTTCGGAAAAATGCCGAAGTGTTTGTTTGACCGGTTTATATCCCTTTAAGATATTGAGGCTGTGTTCGGCCAACCTGCGTGGGATTCCTGGCATGTCAGAAGGGTGCCAGGCGAATATGTCCCAGTTCTCATGCAGGAACTCTCGTAGCGCGGCATCGACCGTTGGGTCGAGTTGTGCCCCGATGGATGCTGTCTTCTTGGGGTCCGTCGGGTGGACTTGAAATTTGACTATTTCATCTGCTGGTTTAAAGGAGGTGGATTTGGGTCGTTTGTCCAGGATTACGTCATCCCTATCCACAGTGGAGCGCAGCGCGGTCAGCTCTTCGACTTCGAGGGCTTCAGACAATGCCTCGAGGGCCAGGATGCGGTTTTTTTTGGCACACAATGTTAAGTCCGGATCACTGGCAAGAGTGATGGTGCCGTTGGGGCCGGGCATCTTGAGCTTCATATACCCGTAATGAGGTATAGCTTGGAAGCGTGTGAATGCGTCTCGCCCCAGTAGGGCGTGGTATCCGCTATTGAAAGGGGCCACTTGAAGGTTATCTCTTCGGACCGATAATTCTCCGGTGTGCCGAATACCACGTCGAGCGTGATTTTTCCTGCGCATCGCGCCTCCCGACTGGGAATGATTCCCCGGAAGGTCGTGCTACTTTGCTCAATGTGGCTCCGATCAATTTCCATTTTTATGAGCGTGTCCTCATAGATGAGGTTTAGTCCGCTGCCGCCATCCATGAGCACTTTGGTGAGCCGGAAGCCATCCACGATTGGACTGAGGACCAAAGTGGCTGGTGCCCGGACTGTCCTGAATTTTGGTTCGTCATCGGCATTGAAAGTTATGGCCATGTCGTTCCAGGGGTTTATTGCTGCGACTTGGCAGACTTCGGCAAGGTCGCGGAGTGCCCTTTTGCGCTGATTTTTTGAAGCAAAGGTCTCGAAGACCGTCAATACTCTGAGGTCGCAGTCTTCCGGGGGGTGTTGTTCTGGGGTATTTTTGGTGAGGAGATCTTCGCCGCTCTTGGCCACTTGCCGGAGTATCCAACATGCTCTAAGGCTGTGGGTTGGTGTGGTATCCTGTGTTGCATGTATTTTGCATGGCCTATCAAGCCATCCCTCCAGAATAGTTCCGCGCCCCATAATGGGATTTGATTTCTTTACTATTGGGTTAGGTTCCCCACGAGGGTGCGTCCTTTTTGCCTGGACGAGGGGCTGAGTTGAAACCGGTGCTTCCCAATGAGCTGCCTGAGTTTTCCAGGCGCTTTCCATTGCGCAGTACTTCTGTACTATGGCTGCCAAGTCAGCGAAGTGTAATACGCGACGGTGGTTGATGGCGTTGAGGATTCCTTCGTCCGTGAAATTGTTGCAGAATACTGAGATTGCATCTTCATCGCGGCAATCTTTAATCTTGTCTTTGACAAGGAGGAATCTGGCCCAGAAGTGATGGACCGTTTCCTGAGACTGCTGTCGTATGTACATGAGATCGCGTATAGCAGGGTGGGTGGGCGGTTTTAAATCTGAACCCTGACCCGTTTTGGGATCCGGAGTTTGTAAATCTTCCGAACTTAATGGTTCGGACTCCGGGATATCAACTGATGTTTTAGGCCCGTCGTCCGATTCTAGGCTCGGAGGGCAGGGCACGTCGTTCCGTGGACAGGTGTCTGTCTCCTCGAGCTCGGAAATCTGAACATAGTTCGTCCTTAATATAGAGGAAGAGTTATTGTCTTGCTCCTCCACTACCGCTATCTGATGGGTGATTGGTGGAGATTTGATTTCTCTCTGGTCAGGTATAAGCCCGATCCGATCGTACTCCGTAGCGACCCCCAAGGCGGCGATGCGATCTAGGATTTTGTTTAAAGACAACAACTCCGCCGGATCCATCCGTTTGGAGTATTCGGAGTCAACGCGGAGACGATTTTCGATTACTCGATAGGTCATCGTCGGCTTAACGGTCGAACAGGCGGTCATGGTAAAGCCGCCAAGTCGGAGGGTTTGGCCTGGAGCCAGGGCTCGTCCGGAGGTGATATTGTCCTTGACAACAAGGCGAGCCATCAACCCTATCTTCGACGTCACAGCGGAATTCTCAATGAAAGCACCAATGTCGGTGTCAAAACCGGCGGGTCTCGGGTAGGGGGTCCCGAACTATGCGTCTAAGGTCGATGGAAACATGAGACAGGGGACACAATGTTTACCCAGGTTCAGGCCCTCTCTATGGAGGTAATACCCTACTTCCTGCTTGATTGATCTTGATGAATATGAGTATTACAAGAGTTGATCTACCACGAGATCGTAGTGGCTAAAACCCTAGAAGTCTAGCCAGTATGACTATGATTTTGATTATCCTCTCCCCTCTATAGACTAAGCCCACCGGTTTATATAGACACCGGAGGGGACTAGGGTTGTACAAAGTCGGTTACAGAGAAAGGAATCTTCATATTTGGTCGCCAAGCTTGCCTTCCACGCCAAGGAGAGTCCCATCCGGACATGGGAGAGAGTCTTCGGTCTTTGTATCTTCACAGCCCATCAGTCCGGCCCATGTATAACAGGTCGGACGCCCGAGGACCCCTTAATCCAGGACTCCCTCACCAGGCCGCCCTGAGTTTCTTAGATGACGCCTGGCAAATGCCCCCTTTCCCACAGATCCCCCTCCCCATCCCCATCCCCCACTCTAGAGCGTCGCAGCCTAAGCCCGGCTACGCTTCCCGTGGAGCTCGAGGAGCGACTGGACCAAAAGAGGTGTATAGCAGTCTCTTCGCCCAACGTCACCGAGGAAGCCGACGACCATTACTGGCGGCAGGCACTCAAGCAGCGGGGTAGAGTATGCGGGCATGTCTCGGCCGCCGGCTACGACATTGAGGTCATAGATAGCGACGGCCTGAGGCGGGCTATGTCACAGGTTAAGTGGCCCACCCCCAACCCCTCGGGTTCAACCGCCGTCGATCTCATCCATGGCCCCGCTGCTGATCTCCTCTGGCTCGCCATCAACAATTTGCCATTCTACATCGCCATCAAGCCCCTTTTGTCATTTCTGTAGGACACGTTCTGCGACGTTGGCTTGGGATCCACAGCTTCCAAGTCAGACCTCATCAACGGCGACCACGAGGAGGGCACCCTCTCCGGCTCTTCCAAGGGGAAAGAGCCCATCTGCTCTTCCAAGGGGAAAGCGCCCATCTGCGACATTAGGGAGGGCACCGTACAGCCGTGCTCTTCCAAGGGGAAGGAGCCCATCTGCGACAACATGGAGCACATCCAGGGTCCGTGCTCTTCCCACGGGAACGAGCCCATCCATGTCAAGTGAGGAAACCCATGATTTGTTTTGTCGTGCCTCTTCGCAGAGGGAAACCCATGATTTGTTTTGCCGTGCCTCTTCGCAGGGGGAAACCCATGATTTATTTTGTCGAGTCCCTTTTGTAGTGTAGTGAGAATATGTCCAGTTTTAATTGCTATATCTGCTTGTTTCCAGTATGCCTTGTTTGTTTCAGTTGTTCACAATGTGATGCTCTATATGTGCAATTATTTACTGTGCAGTACATTTCATCAATCCAGTTTTAAACATACCGCTAGGAGTGCATATATTTGCTTGCGGTTAAGCCTGTTATAGCTAGCATATGACTCTTCTAAAGTTTTTGATTGTTCGGTTGTTTGTAGTTAGCATATGTCCAGTTTCAAATGCTAACTTTGGTTGTTCATAGTATGCCTTGTTTATTCCAGTTATTCACAATGTGATGTTCTATATGTGCAAGTATGAACTGTGCAGTTCAATTTCATCAGTACCAGTTTCAACAATGCCACTATGAAAGACTACATTTGGTTGCTGCATCTTGTAGTTAACACGCCTTTCCATTTTTATTTAACAATAACCAGTGTACTTAGACCGGCACAATACCAGTTTGAATGACTATGTTTGCTTGTTGTTAAATGTTAGGCCTATTGCAATTAGCACACCTTTCCACTTGTTTTGCTTTATTAGCATGCTTAAACCTGCACACTGAAGCTATCTTTTGGAGATTAGTTTGTCTGCCTTGTATAATTTTGGTTGATGTTTAGCCTGTTGTGCTTAACATGCTTCTCGATGTACCTACATAGGACAATTTTGGGAATGACTACTGTTTTCCATCGAGGTTAGTTTCATCCCATGGCTTATATCTGCTCACTATTCAGGATATCGGTAGGTGGTACCATATAGGCCGGCGGCTGATAAGGGACTAATCGGTGAATCGGCCTTTTAACTGAATATATCTGCAACCCGTTTTTCGTTAGGTTAACTACGGCCATATGTAATATATCTGAGGCTACATAGCAATATGCACTGTACTTAATGTTTAAATATGCAATCCTAGGCTACATAGCAACAAGGAAGAGTGTTACATTAATGTTCTAATGATGTCTAGATATACGTAGAACAGCAGCAGCAGCAACAACAACAACAAAGCCCTGTTTGGATACTACTTAGCTAGAGGTTAGAGTTAGTTTCTAGCTCATGACTAGCCCTGAACTAACTCCATCCAAAGAGTTGTTTGGATGGCAGGGTTAGATTGACAATAAATGCACTAGGAGAACTAGCTCTAATTAGCACCTCTTGGGCTGGATAGTTTTTTTGGGTGGGTTATAGATGCAACTAGCTCAAACTAGCCCTCATGTTTAGATATACTTTAGGGCTATTTGAGCCCGAACTAGCTCAAACTAACTGTAACCCATGGATACAGCAGAAGTTAATCAGCCGATAATTTGTAAGAATGCACTAAACTCCTTCCGGCCCATAATATAAGATGTTAATTCATCTAATATGTGAGTATATTGGATGTTATAAGATACTCCCTCTGTTCCAAAATATTTGTCTTTTTAGAGATTTCAAATGGACTACCACATACGGATGTATATAGACAGATTACAAAAGAGTGTTGTACTACATCATTGTGCAATTGCTGTTTGGCTTCTAATATTAACTTGTACTACAAAAACAAGACACATCCGTGACATTTTGGGCCGAACGAATTTTTTTCTGTCATACATATGACACTTCTATGACGATAATTGTGACAAAACCCGGTATCATCATAGATGTGCTGGGCTCCTACTTCTATGACAAAAAATCATGACAGAAAATGGGCTTTTCATCCTGGCCGGGCCGGAGACGCAGCTGCATGACATTCGTTGGGCCGTCCATGACGGAAAAAACCGTGGTAGAAGCGAGGGCGAGGAAAATTTTGGGGAGTTCCCGGTTACGGTGGGAGGTCGGGGACCGAGCGATGTGCGTTTCTCTCGTACACGTACGCGCGTGTGTGCGAGGCGTTGCCTCTAATTGAACGCGAGCGAGGCATTGGGCTCTAACTGAACCCGAGCGATTGCACTGCAGGCTACGCGTTACTGAACCCGAGCGAACGATCGATGGCTGTTAACTGAACCCGATCGAGCGATTGCTTCGCTACTGCTGCTAACTGAAGCCGATCGATGCTGCCTCTGGGATGAACAGTGAGCGTTGCGCGGGGGGGGGGGGGGTTGGATGAACTGTGAGCGGTGGCATTGCCTCTGGATGAACAGGACCCCGTGGTGTGGTGGAGGGCTGGATGAATAGTAGACGGTGGAGGGGTGCCCATGGAGGGGTGGTTGAATAGGACCCCGTGGTGTGGAGGGCTGGATGAACAGTAGACGGTGGAGGGGTGGTTGAACAGTAGCCGGTGGAGTAGCGCGCGGTGGAGGCTGGATGAACAGGAGCCTGTGGAGGCTGGAGGAGGTCGACGGTGGAGATGAACAGTATCTCGTGGAGTCCCGTTTTGCGGTACGCCACACCCCTCCCGATCAACAGGACCCTCGTTTCGACCGTAGGAGGTCCGTTTCGTCCGTTTTGCGGTACGCCACACCCCTCCCGATCAACAGGACCCCCGTTTCGACTGTAGGAGGTCTGTTTCCTCCGTTTTGCGGTATGCCACAACCCTCCCGATCAACAGGACCCCCGTTTCGACCGTAGGAGCTCCGTTTCCTCTGTTTTGCGGTACGCCACACCCCTCCCGATCAACAGGACCCCCGTTTCGACCGTAGGAGGTCCGTTTCGTTCGTTTTGCGGTACGCCACACTCCTCCCGATCAACAGGACCCCCGTTTCGACCGTAGGAGGTCCGTTTCCTCCGTTTTGCGGTACGCCACACCCCTCCCCATGAACACGACGCATTCCGTTGCCTCCCCATGAACACGACGCATTTTGTTGCCTCCCCACGAACATGACGACGATGCTATTTCTCTGTTCCGACCCAGCCATGTACACGAGCCCTGGCTGTACATATGCGCGAGTAGGCTTTCGAGGCCCCGCCCGTATGTACACATATGTGGCCGTATTTTCTTTCTTGCACCCTGGCCGCTGTACGTACGTGTACATGCTACGTGCGCGCCTCTACTACGACACGTGCGCGCCTCTACATCCACCAGTATATATGTATGTACACGTTTGCGACCAGAATGATAATGCTATGTACGCTTCGACCAGCTGGGTCCCAACTGTCAGGCACTTCCTTGCCTGCGAAGATGTAGCTGGTGGGTCCCAGCAGTCAGGGGGCCGAGTCATTTTTTTTTGCCCGGACGAACTTCCTTGCGTGTGAAGATGTAGCTGGTGGGTCCTAGCAGTCAGGGGGAAACGTTTTTTTCGCGAAATACAGTGGCCCGTCCGATGGGTCCCAGCTGTCAGGTGGAGGAATCATTATTTTCCGCGTAATAAGGAGGCCCTTCCTTACTGCGGCCGTGGACCCAGCTGTCAGCCTCTCCACGTACAGTCCACGTCCGATTGAAGTCGTTCCTTGACCACGTTGACCACGCCGCGCCTAGAGCACCAGGGCGGTGGACGACGGCGAGGCCTAGGAAGGGGACGACGGGGAGCCGGGGAAGACGCGGCAGTGAAAGCCCGCGCGGAGAGGAGTACGAGGGTTCACTGGTTCGGCTGCGGTGTGAGGCTGCCGTCGCCGCAGGGCCTGGCCAGCGGTGGGAATAGTAGGGGGCGGTGAGGCCTCCACGGCAGCACAGCCGGCCACGGGAGGCAGGAGCATGCGGCACGACCGGCACTGCTTTGGGTGGCTGGAGCAAGAAGACCAGAGGTTGAAGAAGAACTACGGCCGTTGGATGGACATCGTACGGTCACTGGAGCTAGAATCATTCATATTGACTAAAGTTGACAAAGGCCCCCGTCCCAGTCAACTTAGTAGGCCCACAAGTCAGCCTCCCACCATGGTGGGTCCCAGCTAGCAGGGGGAGTATTCATTTTTTTTGTGTAATAAGGAGGCACTTCCTTGCGTGTGAAGATATAGCTGGTGGGTCCGAGCTGTCAGCGGCGGTAACTTTTTTTTGCGAAATACAGAGGCCCTTTCGATGGGTCCCTGATGTCAGGTGGAGGAATCATTATTTTGCGCGTAATAAGGAGGCATTTCCTTGCGTGCGGCCGTGGACCCAGCTGTGGGCCTCTCCACGTACAGTCCACCTCAGATGCATGTCGGTCGTTGACCACGTGGACCAGGCCGCGCCGAGAGCACCAGGGTGGTGGACGACGGCGAGGCCTAGGAAGGGAACGACACGGAGGCGGGGAAGACTCGGCAGTTGTTTCCCATGTGGAGAGGAGTACGACTGTACGAGGGTTTACTGGTTCGTCTCCGTCACCGGAGAATAACAACAGGTGTGGGTGAGTAGAGGGATGGCTAGGCCAGCGATGGGAGTACGGTGGGGCGGTGAGGCCTGCGCGGCAGCAGAGCCGGCCGCGGGGAGGAGGGAGCAGGCAGTCCCGCCGGCGCTTGTTTGAGCGGCTAGAGCAGGAAGAGCAGAGATTGAAGAAGCACGACGGCCGTTGGATGGCCATCCAACAGTCACTGGTTATGCGTCAACCTTTTTTTAGGAAGGCCTCAAATCTGTGGAAAACAACATACAACCCATCTGCCATTATTTCTAATAATTTACAGCCCATTTGATAATTATTAAGGTTCTTTTTGGAGCCCATATTCTTTTTGTTAGCATTACAGCCCATATTGTGGCCACGGTTAAAAAATTATACGAAATTTTGCATATTTTGGTGCGGTCCGAACTCTTTTTAATCCCGAAATTTCGACTCACATTCAAACTGATTTTAAAAATAAATGTATGTCAATATATTGCGAAATAAGGAGGCCCTTTCGATGGGTCCCTGATGTCAGGTGGAGGAATCCAATAAATGTATATCAATATAAAATCCAATAAATTCTCCACGCATAAAAATTAATGTAATTTAAAATCTCGAAATGAAAAAAAAAATATTTGAAACTAATTGCCGGTTTGATGTGTTTAAAAAATATACAACCCATTTCTCATTACTGATGGGCCATTTTCTTGGCCAGCCGAATGAAAGCTCTCCTCGTCTTGAAAGATTTGCAGCCCAACAGGCCTGACAAAGCGACTTACTTGGCAAATCACAGAAAAACTGGGCTGAGGCCGTGGACCCAGCTGTCAGCCTCTCCACGTACAGTACTCTTCCGATGGAAGTCATTCCTTGACCATGTTGACCATGCCGCGCGGAGAGCACCACGGCGGTGGACGACGGCGAGGCCTAGGAAGGGGGCGACGCGGAGCCGGGGAAGACGCGGTAGTGGAAGCCCGCGCGGAGAGGAGTACGAGGATTCACTGGTTCGGCTGCGGTGTGAGGCTGCCGTCGCCGCAGGGCCTAGCCAGCGGTGGGAATAGTAGGGGGCGGTGAGGCCTCCGCGGCAGCACAACCGGCCACGGGAGGCAGGAGCATGCGGCACGACCGGCGCTGCTTTGGGCGGCTGGAGCAAGAAGACCAGAGGTTGAAGAAGCACTACGGCCGTTGGATGGACATCGTACGGTCACTGGAGCTAGAATCGTTCATATTGACTAAAGTTGACAAAGGCCCCCGTCCCAGTCAACTTAGTAGGCCCACAAGTCAGCCTCCCACCATGGTGGGTCCCATCTAGCAGGGGGAGTATTCATTTTTTTGTGCGTAATAAGGAGGCACTTCCTTGCGTGCGAAGATATAGCTGGTGGGTCCGAGCTGTCAGCGGCGGTAACGTTTTTTTCGCGAAATACAGAGGCCCTTTCGGTGGGTCCCTGATGTCAGGTGGAGGAATCATTATTTTGCGCGTAATAAGGAGGCATTTCCTTGCGTGCGGCCGTGGACCCAGCTGTCAGCCTCTCCACGTACAGTCCACTTCAGATGCATGTCGGTCGTTGACCACGTTGACCAGGCCGCGCCGAGAGCGCCAGGGCGGTGGACGATGGCGAGGCCTAGGAAGGGGACGACGGGGAGCCGGGGAAGACGCAGCAGTGGAAGCCCGCGCGGAGAGGAGTACGACTGTTTGAGGGTTTACTGGTTCGTCTACCGTCGCCGGAGAATAACAGCGGGTGTGGGTGAGTAGAGGGATGGCTAGGCCAGTGATGGGAGTACGGTGGGGCGGTGAGGCCTGCGCGGCAGCAGAGCCGGCCGCGGGTAGGAGGGAGCAGGCCTAGACGGGGGAGCCCAAAACCACGTCCAACACTTGCCAAAACTTCGTCCCTCGTTTTCTCTGTGTTTCGCACACTCGACATTGTGTGGGCATTTTGACTGTGCATCATATGAAGATGTGCTATGCATGAGTGTTGATTAGCATGATGTTAACTAGCTGGTAGTTCCATTTTCGACCATGAATAAAACTTCCAACATGATGTTAACCCTGTTTGAAAAGGCCGTGTTAATATAAATGCTCTGCCTCTAAAAGTTGCAGTTTCTTTCTAAAACTGAACTTGCAGTTTCTTATCTGAAACTGAAACTTGCAGTTTCTTCTCTGAGAATCACATTGTCTGCACTTTTATACTCCTATGAAACTACATTTTTTTAAGTGCTAAAAATAGATCTCTAGAATTCATAAAATACTTCATATGCTCAATACTGCAAATCTGAAATTCAAAAGACATTCATATCTGAAAGTACTCTCAAAATACACAACACAAAACACAATTCACAACCTGCAAATACTGACAACCCTAAGCTCCTCCTGACAATTCACAACCTGCCCGACTATTGGGCTGGGGGGGGCAGCCCCCTCCTATTCCTCGGCGGCAGACAGCCGCCCCGTGAGACGATGTGAACGGCGAGGGAGACGATGGCGGGGAAGCGTCGTCGGGCCAACTGCTTTTCTCCTCTTGCAGTTGGGTTCGGTCGACGAAGACTCCACCGGCTCGCTCTGGCAGGACACCCTCACAAACGGCACCCTGTAGATGTTCGATCCTTCAATCTCTGGTGGATGCTCCATCTGGGATCGATACTCCCACCACCGCTCCCTCACGATCGGATTCGGTGAATCTGTTTGCTCCATGGCCCAGAGGAGCAGCTCTATGTACTCCGGCGCGACTCCCTCCGGGAGTATCGCCGCCTTTTCGCTCTGTTGCAGATATTTGGCCATGGATGTCGCCGTCGCCGCTAGTTGGTCCTTGTTGTCAAACCAAGACTGTATCTCCAACATCCTAGCTAGCTTCATAGGGTCGCCGTCTGTGATCCTCACGTATCGGTTGTACTCCTCCATCGATCTACTTCTCCACAGCACCTTCACTCGCCGGCGGTGGTTTTTGAATGGAAGAGGAGAGAAGCAGCGCTGGTTTTGGATTAGAACGGGAGAGGAGCGACGCTGGTTTTGGACTGGAACAGGAGAGGAGGGGCGGTGGTTTTGAAATGGAAGAGGAGAGGAGCGGCACTGCATTTAGATTGGAACAGGAGAGGAGCAGCGGTGGTTTAAGAGGAGAAGAGCGGAAGAGCGGTGCTCGTCTTGGAAGTATTTTTTTGTTGTTTTGCGTATTTTGGGTCAAAGTTTGACCACGTACTGTATTTGACAAGCAAAATGTGAATGCATGTCACCAAAAATTGTATCGTTTGGTTCGTATCTGAATGTACTTTCAAATTATATTATTTTTGCAACGTATAACATATATTTTATGTGCGAAAATCATGGTCAATTATGACCCAGAATAAAAGGGAGACTAGTTAATGTGGGGTCTCTTTCTTAATTGAAGGGTAAATTGATTTTGATTTTGATCCAGTCACAGCGCGCCGGCCCTCTCATCCAATCCTAAATCGCTGCCGCACGCTCCTCTCCCTCTTCTCCATTGCAAAACCACCTCATGTCCTCTCCATCATCTCCATTCGAAAACCACCGTCTCGCCTCTCCCTCTTCTGATCTTCTCCATTGCAAAACCACCTCCTCTCCTCTCCATCATCTCCATTCCAAAACCACCGTCTCGCCTCTCCCTCTTCTGATCTTCTCCATTGCAAAACCACCTCCTCTCCTCTCCATCATCTCCATTCCAAAACCACCGTCTCACCTCTCCCTCTTCTCTATTGCAAGACCACCGTCTCTCCTCCCATCTTCCAAAGCTAGCACCGGACCACTCAGAAGGACATCTATGGAGAGGATGCAGCAGCGAATCAGGCAGATCGCAGGCGGCGACCAGGCAAAGTTAGCCAGGTTGAAGGAGATCCTTAGTTGGTTTGACAATGAGTGGGAGATTTGGGGGACGGTGCGGGCCATGTGGCAATGTATGTGAAAGAGCGAGACGGCGGCGATGAGGGCGGCGATGTACATGTACTCCTCGGCGGCAGTCACGCCGCAGTCGTCCGAGTTCATCGAGTATCTCCTCTGGGCGATGGAGCAGATAGATTCGCCCGAGGCGACAGTCAGGCGGAGGTGGTGGGCGTACAGGTTGAAGGTCGAGCACCCAGAGGATAATGAATCGATCGAGTATGGTGTGCCGTTCGTGAGGGTGCAGAGCCAGCCGGAGCCACAGTATATTCGTTCTCCCACCGCAAGAGGAGGCCGGATGGCGCGACGTCGCTTCCCCGCCGTTCTCCACGGTTCCCTCGACGCTCGCCTCGTTTCAACGGCGGCGGTAGGGTTTAAGGTAAGCTTCGCACTAACCTCATTTTCCACCTGCTCATGCTTACAATCAGTGTGTCAGCTAATGAAAATCATGCTTACAATCAGTCTCCGAGTACTAGATTCGAGTGCATGAACTAGTTTTACCTCTTAAATGTAAAAAAAATTAGGTGGTTTTCGAACAGCCGATCGATCCTATCTACGAGGGGGCCTGAGAAATAGTAAAAGATACAAATGCAGCGATGTCAGGAGCTCGAGAAGTAGAACAAGGCCGGTTTCGAATGAAGTTATACCTGATGGTCGCCGGGATGTCGCTAGGTGGGCGGCGGAAAGCCGGATCTGCCCACACTACGGCAGTGAGGAAGAAGGAGTCGGAGGCCCTCCCTCGCCAGCGGTGCTTGGGAGAGAACGGCAAGGCAGGCTGATCGGGACGCGCCCAGCAGTGGGTAAGAGCCGTCGCCCAGGAAGACCACATGAATGTTGCACCTTCTCACCTTCCGCGGCGGAGAGGATCCGGCTGGATCTGTGACCAGCGGTGAGCAGAGAGAGAGAGAGAGAGAGTGTGGCCACCGCTGTCGTGTTTAGATCTGGAGAGGCCGAGACAGTGTGAAGAGAGCAACACTAGCAAGCAATCACGGAGGCTCCTGCCTATATAGTGGAGTAGTACTAGTTTTCTTTTGTCTACCGGAGCCGGCTTGACCTCATCAATGACTGTCGAGAAGTCTTCATGCACGTGCCCGGAGGCGCAGTTGTCGTCATTTTGATCTGAAGCGCCGGATTATAACATATAACATGAAACAATGCCACATGACAAGAAATCATAACCTCACTGCCCAAAGGAGACAACATGAATCCCGACGGACAAACTAGACGAGGAACAAAGCTCAAATTAAAGATAAACTCGTAGAAAAGGGGTCCGTCGATAGATGTCCTAATTAAAATAACCGGCTTGACCTAGATGGCAGCCGAGTAGTCACTGTTCGTGCATGTGCCCCCAATGACTAGCCCAACTCAGTTGTCGCTATTTAACCCTCGCAGTGATCCGAAGCACATGACACCTAATTTTGCGAGATGACAAGAAACCTTTTTTTAGATTTCTCACCACAACTACAGCCATGTACAACACAGCCTGCACGATATGTAGACGATAGCCAATCCAGGCGTGTCTGCTGGAGTCTGGTCACATGCATGGACGAACTGATCTTCCGTGTCTTGCAGGGATCGTCCAGGCACCAACGTAGTACAACACTTCTCTAGTACTATCGCTCATCTCCCTCTTCTATTAAGTCACCCGACTTGTGGGGCCGGGGAGTGTGCCTATGGTCGGTTCTCAATTACCATCCCACATCTGTGTGCAAACGCAATATGACGCGCGTCCCATTCGGAGAGCAGCGTGCCAGACCGACCGACCGTCTGGGGTGCAACGCGAACGCGACGGGCGTGCTGTATACTCCGTACATGTGTACCGCCGTTTTCTAGATGCTTTGCTCCATGGCGCGGGCGCAATCCATGGATACAAAATTAGTATACTGTATACTATTTAAAAGTCGAGGGCGGGGCTTTTCCTGCGCGGTAGGCGGCGGGGCAGTTCCGCCTAGTCGGTTCGACAGAGACGCGAGAAGACGAGGGAGACCCCTACCCTAGGGTGCCCTAGGTAGCTGCCGCACGCATCATTGTTTTCTCTTTTATTTATGCTCTTGCGCCCTAGAGTGAAATGATGGTTGCTTCGTCCGTCCAGCTTAATGCGGGAAAGGTGGGGCTTTGTGATTTGACCCCTCATCGCTTATTTTCTACTATAGCGGCGCTACGACCGGGGTGCCTCCAATTCCAACCGCTGCTCCGAACTGTAATTTGGTGCATCGCACGTGGAACAAGACGGTGGATGAGCCACATGTTGGCCAAAGGGGTCCTGTTAAGTGTGTCACCATTTCGTGTGCGGACTGACCCTGCTTGAGTTGCTACGCCAACACGATAGGAGCAGCCTACCACTTGGTTTTGCTCTTGGTGAATCCCGACTATATTGATCTAAAAAGATACGTGCTGAACTACCCTCTCTGTCTCGGTTTTTTTATTTTTAGGCGTCTCGGTTTATAGGGCCTGCACGTAGTTCTAGGTCATCCGTTTGACTAACTAAATATGAGTTACTATGTCACAAAAAGTATATCATTGGATCCTTAAGCGGATGTAGTTGTATTTAAAAGTCGAGGGTGGGGCTTTTCCTGCGCAGTAGGCGGGGCAGTTCCGCCTAGTCGATTCGACAGAGACGCGAGAAGACGAGGGAGTAGGCTGCTGCAAACGTAGGGCTGTGTGATTTGACAGCGAGTTACTGCTGGACAGGTGGGGCCCCGTGATTTGACTTGCCATTATCATTTTAACTGCGGCGCTACGACCGGCGTGAGTCTCCCGATTCCTGACCACCTCCATACAGGTGCCTCTCCCATTGCTCCACCATGTAGTAGAGGCTGGCTCTTGCATGAGAGCCTAATTCTCCACTTTTTCCTTGCCTCTCTTTCCTCCACATATGCAAAAATGCCATGTAAAGCGCACTATTGTACTTACTTTTACTTGCTCCTACAGGTGCTTAAGCTTGCCACATAGGCAGAAAGTCTGATGTGGCAAGTTAATCAAGAAGAGAGAGAGACTAGTTTGGTGACCCAAGGAAGAAACGGTGCTAAGCGCGTGTACCTAGGTGAAAAGACAATTTTGAGTCTATAGCTAATTAAATGAAGCAAACTTAGCAACCCCCATTTCATTGGAAGAGGTCACTCCTTGGCAAATGCAATAAATACTAGTACTCCCTGTGTCCCATAATATAAGAATGTTTTTGGCACTACACTAGTGTCAAAAACGTTCTTATATTATGGGACGGAGGGAGTACGAAGAAAGAGATAGAGAGGAGTAAAAAAAATACACTTATAGCCAACCTTATAGCCAACCTTGTTGTAGTATGAGTGACTAAGCGATGACTATGTATGACATGCCAACATCAAATAGCCTAACGCACCGTGTTAAATCTCCAAGGGCACGACCGCGCGAGCGACGTGACGGTCGTGGTAGGCGCGACCATGATACGGGCTGCTGGCAGCCCTTGGATCTGAGATCAAACGGTCGCATGCTAAGTTGCTGAAAATTTGCAGAATAACCCTCCAGGATAGGATATTCACCCATAGGTCTAGAATCATGCCACGCAACCGTTCGATCTCAGATCCAAGGGCTCTCGGAAGCCCGTATCATGGGAGAATGGAAAGCCACTACCCTGCCGTTCGCACGCTGGCAGTTCGCTCCTACTCGTCCCCGCACGTCCTTCAATACTATGGCGGTTCGCTCCTAGTTGTCCCGTCCATTCACATTATGGCAGTTCCACTAATCCTAACCCTCCTCCCAAATCCATGGCGTCCCAAATCTCCACGATCGGCGGTGAGTACAAGGTTAGAACCATCACCGGCGATGAGTTCGACATCATCTACACCCGTTCTTCCGCGATGGTGAAAGGATGCCTTTCTCGCTTCAGACGCATGTTCGAAGACTCAGATGATGAGTGGGTCGCTGGGCTAGATGCTGAGTACACCACAGTCCTGGGACGAGAGAAGGATCTAAAGGACGAAGAGAGGAAGAAGCCCGCCGTGATCCAGGTTTGCGTGCATGACTTATGCTTGGTCTACCACATATGCCATGCCGACGTTGAGTGCCAGGATTTTAAGGACTTCCTCGAGGGCAACCTAGTCAAATTCGTTACTGTAGACTTTGGTAACGACAAAGAAGTCCTGCAGCGGATAGGCCTCGTTGTAGGCAACACCTTCGACCTCCAAAAGAATCGGCTGGTGTCCTCTCGTCAGCCTTCAATGCTGACCCTGGCAGGAGCCATGGTTCATCCTTCATACGGTAAACTGGAGAAACCTCCATACACATTTCATCGTCATGCATGGAAGCGGAATGTACTAGATATAGGCCACATCCACTACGCTGCAATGGATGGCTACCTTTGCTTCAATATCTACAAGGGTTGGATGAAGAGCAACATCCAAGTGTGTGGTTCAAGCAAAGAAGTATCGGCCAAGAGGAAGAGGGACAAGGACGAAGTCAAGGACGTGGACGAGGACTCCGAGTAACGTGGCAGCGTCGTTGCTCATGGTGGTTCTAATGCAGTGTCTACCGGAATAGTTGCAAAGTTTAATTTCAGGTGTGCTTAATTTAATTTGAGGGGTGTGTTGTGCAGAGCCCCCAGCAGAACTATGTTATGTTTCTTCTCGTTACTTTAACTCTTCAGTATGTACATACTAGTATTTCTTACATTTCATCTTTTAGTTGGTATAGTACTACCACTCGTTTCTTCACATTATATACGTACGATATGTATGGCCAACATCATATAGCCAGCAGTTTAGTTGTCAAAGAATTTCAGGGTGCTTAGTTTTGTCAAAGAATTCCAGGATGCTTAGAGGGTGCTTGGATCCAAGGGACTTATTTTAGTCTGACTAAAAATAGTCTCTTTAAGAGGCTAAAGTTCCAAGCACCCCTGACTAAAGAGGGGCTAAAACTAGTCTTGAGACTAAAAATTTTTAGTCAGGGGTACCCCTACTAAAATGTGGATTAGTCCTCTCTCTACTCATTTAACTCCTCTCCTTTAACACAGGCGAGTTCTGGATTGGAGGGTTTGGAGGATAATAAATGCTCATTAACTTGATTTTAGCCTTTTTAGTATTTGGATCCAAGCATGGGTGAGGCTAGCATGTTTTAGTCCCACTACTTTTAGTCATGGGACTAAAACGTATCCAAGCACCCTCTTAGTTTTATTCGAGGGGTGGGTTGTGCTGGACACCATTATTGTGACTAGCCTTTTTAATAGTACTATATGCATAATTTGGCAACGAGCGCTCTCTATATGTACCACCTTTTTTTTAATTTCAAGTTTTGCTCCATGGCGCAATCCATCGATACTACTGTTGTACAAAAGTATAAATTTTTTAAAAGGCTAGAGGGCGGGGCAGTCTAGCTTTGTCGGTTTCACGAGAGGCGAGGGCCTTTGTGATTTGATGGCTCATTACTGCTGGAAGGCGGGGCCTTGTGATTTGACTGCTCATATAAATGCGCCGACGACCTGATCGAGGAGGAGCAAAGAACCGTGCGGTATACTCAAGTTTTCCACTGGAGTAGTACTGCGACGGAGGAGCACGAAACACGACAGCCCAGTGCCATATGGCGATAAAAAATGATCTAATTTGCTAGTCATCTCATTGTTAGCATTGTTCTATTCATTCCCTCAAAAAAATTGTTCTATTCATGCCTCGCAGAGAACTGACACGTGCGGCGAAACACCCGAAGCAAAAGATGAAACACAGGAGCAAAAGAAGAAGGAAGATTATCACCCCAAATGATCTAATTCGCCGCGGAGTCGTAACTGCTTCTTCATCGCCTCCACGACCTCCATCTCCTTGCGCGTCTCCTCCGCCATCTTCTTCATTTTGTCCATGACGCGGGATTTCTCGACGCGAGCCTTGATCATATGTTCCACGGCCGCATTACGTACCTTGACAGCAGCCGGGTGCTCGATGCGGAGCTTCGCCAACTCCTCCTTCTGTTCCATGAGGAGGGCCTGCAGCATCTTCATCGAGGAACTACTATTCTCATGCAGATTTTTCCAGCCGGTGTTTTTCTCCTTCAACAAGTCGATCTCGTGGCAGAGCTTCGCCTTGTCCTCCTGAAGTTGCAGGATTTCGCCGGTCGCCTTCTTCTCCGAGGCAATGCTCTTCTTCAGCAGCATCACCAAGCCGGCGGTCAACTCCCCCTGCTGATTGAGCTCAGCGGGCATGTCGTCGAGGCTCTCCTTCAGCAACTCCATCAAGCCTTGGATGAACTCCTTCTGCTTATTGAGCTGATCGGACATACCTTCGAGGGATAACGACTCCAGCTCCGCTGGCTCGGCATGTTCGCCTCCGCGGCTAGGGCGCTCCTGGGAGCCATCGCCTGCCCGTGAGAGATCTATCGAGGTCTCTGCGTGGCGGCGAGCCCTCTTTTTTTGCAGCCTTGGTTGTTGCTCCCTTGTTACGAGTAGTTCTCGACCTAGAGCTCTGCTCACCGGCCATGGCAACGACGGACGAAGAAGAAGCACTTATGAGGAGGAAAGGTAGAGTAATTTTCAGTTAGGTAGTTCCCCTTTTTATAACCTAAGTACTAGCACTAGTACTAATACCTGCATAGTGGGAACACGTTCAGGTTTGGTACATACTAGTAGGTGTGAGCAGGCTTTCGAATGTGATGGTAACAAGGTAAAGATTAATTGATGGTTTTGGTTTCGAGGCCCGAAATGTCACAGCCCCAGATCAACCCTTGCTTGATTTTTCTTGCATCCATGCATCATGTTTAAATTCAAATGAAATTTGAATTGAGGAATTTTCAAAGCCTCAGAAACCTTTTAAAAATGATCAACATTAAAATCTTCTCAAAGAAGCCCAAGAAAATGTTCCTGTTAAACCTTGAAAAATATTGGCAAGAATGACATTCAAACCAATATTTTTGGAATCACAGAAATATTTATTTTGGGCCTTTTTGAATTAAATCAATGACATATTTGGGTTGGATTTATTTCTGTTACATAAGAAATAAAGTTCATATATTTTTGTGAGTTGCCTGTGACCTTGGACTAGTTTCTGAGCTCACATAACAAATTACAGAAAGTTTAGAAAATGATCTGATGTTTTAAATCAAGTCAAAACAAAACGCAGAAAAATTAGAAAAGAGAAATAAAAGTCGGAAGAGAGAGAGAACCTTACCTGGGCCTTACCTGCAGCCCAAGTGGCTAGGCCAGCCCACCTGGCCCATGCCAGTCACCACCTACCTTTGCCAGTAGGCAGAGGAGGGGGACAGCGCACCGCCGCCGAGCACGCGCCCGCGCCACCTCCTGCTTCCCCGGCCCCTCCTGGCGACGCCACGACGACGCCCCGAAGCCCCTGTCTCCTCTCCCTCGCTCGCTGCACTCTCTCCCCTCCCCTGTCCCTCTCGCGCGCACACACCCGAGCAGAGCTCGTCGACGCCGCTCGCCGTAGCCATGGCCACCGGCCACCCCTCGCCCCGCCGATGAGTCCAAGAGCTCCGCCTCGACGCCTTGAAGCTCCCCCTCAACGCGAGCATCGTCGGACGCCCTGTCGCCTCGCCATCGACCCGTCGTCTCCGCGCACGGCCGTGCATCGCCGCCGCCAAATTCCGACGCCGTCCGTGCCTCCCCGAGCTCGCCGAGAACCTCTTCGTGACCGCGGTGAGCCCCCGGTCATTTCCCCCTAACCCTGTCCCCGTTTGGTTGCCGTAGCACCATACCCCACGAGCACCGAAGCTCACCGCCACCATTGCCAACGAGCTCCGTGCTCCTGAGCTCGGCCGCTCGCCCGAGCATCACCAGCGTGCTTGCCGCGCTCCTGTGAACCTGAAGCACCCGGCCGTTCGCCCCGCCGTGCCCCACAGCCCCGTTCCCAACCTCGCCCAAACTCCGGCGGCCGCAAAGAGCCCGCCGTCGTCAACTCCGTCCACCCCAGACCCTCCCGCGTGTTCCATTGGATGGGCGCGAGCGCTAGCTACCCATAGCACCCATCCGCGCGTCGAATGGACGCCGGAGCCGCGATTCCGGCGTGCCTCCGCCGTGGCCAGAGGTCACCGGCGGCTAAGCGCCGGCCTAACCCCGATTAGGCTAGTGCTAATGATGCCCTATGCAATTGACATGCGGGCCCCACTGTATAATTAACCAGCTAACAAAAATAGATTAAATTAATCTAAGTCCAGTGGCCCACGTGTCAGTTTGACTACGCTGACGTGGCCGTTGACCTGGCCCCACTGGTCAGCCACTGTTCCTGCCCTGTCACACTGACGTGTGGACCCCATTGGTCAGGTTTGACCTGATCGGGTTAGTTGACCTGCTGACGTCAGGCTGACGCAGTAAAGCATTATCTGGATTTAAGTTTATTCAGGAAATTCCAGAAAATAGTATAAACTTCTAAAAATCATATAAAATCAACCGTAGCTCAGAATGAAATAATTTATATATGAAAAATTATCAGAAAAATGCAATCTATCCATCTAAGTATCATTTTCATGCATGTCAAACTAAGTTATACCTGCTGTATAGGTGAAAACATGATAATGACATTATAAATGCTAAATATGGAGTTTGCATATGAACCCTTAGTTCATATGGACCTCATTTAAACTGTTGCTAGATGCATTAGTGTAAATCATAACATTCTTGACATGTCATGACCATGCATCATACTGTCGCATTGCATTGATTGTGTCCTTCTCTGTTTGCCGGTAACCGTCCCCTCTCAGTAGCCGATGCTCCGATGACGTGATCGATGACACCGATGAAGAACTATAATATCTTCAGAAGTGTCAAGCAAGCATAACCCCCTTGTTCATTCTGATACAATCCCACTCTCTCGCCCTCTTGCTCTCTTTACTGCATTAGGACAACAACGATTCAACTGTTACTTGTTGCGGTAGTTGAACCCCTTATCCTCTGCATGACCTGTCATTGCCACAGTAAATAGATGAAACCCACTAGCATGAGTAGGAGTTGTTTGAGCCCTGATGTGCCTACTCATTCATGCTTGTTTGTCATGCCTGCTACTGCTTAGAGTTGAGTCGGGTCTGATTCGTCGGGGATGAATTGGAATGGTGATGAACATGTCCTACTGTGTGTGAGCTAAGTGTGTGAACACGATTTGGTAAAGGTAGCGGTGAGAGGCCATGTAGGAGTACATGGTGGGTTGTCTCATTGAAGCCATCCTCAGGAACTGAGTTCTGTGTTTGTGATCCATGATACAGTTACTACCACGCATTGGGCCCGAAACCAATGGACCCTCTCGGCTTCTTAATCACCCTTGTCCTCTGTCCAGGAGTTGCAAGTAGTTTCTGGTGTTTGTAGTATGCTGGAGGCCGTGGACAGCGCTGACCGAGGGGTGGGATGTGATGCGGTAGGCACGTGGCACGGTGTACCGGGCACCCGTTTGGTGTCTCGGGAACCCTGCACACATCGTTCGGGGCCGTATGTGGAAACCTCGGCCGGACTCCCTGCGGATGGAACCTGAATAGGCGATAAACCTGGACTATAGACTTGAGTGTTTAGGTAGGCTGTGGCCGACTCCCTCGCCAGGCTTCCGCTTGAAGGTTGCCGAGGTACACGACGTGTACATGGTGGTAAGTGGCGAGAGCGTGTGTGACGAAGTACACCCCTGCAGGGTTAATATGATCTATTCGAATAGCCGTGTCCGCGGTAAAGGACTTCTGGGTTGCCTATAACAGTTCATAGACAAGTGAAAGTGGATACTCTAAAATGCGCAAGATAAGCGTGAGTGCTATGGATGGCGTTCTCGTAGGGAGACGGGAGCGGATCCATAGTGGAGTATTGATATGGTGAATATGTGGACTCGTGTGCGCCACCTCAAAAGAGTTACTTGCAGTCGTAGTTAGGATAGCCACCGAGTCAAAGCTGGCTTGCTGCAGTTAAACTCCACCACCCCCTTTGTTGATACCGATGCATATGTAGATAGTTCTGATGTAAGTCTTGCTGGGTACATTTGTACTCACGTTTGCCTATTTTATGTTTTGCAGAGAGACGCCAGTCTTGCTAGTAGTTCCGTGTGGACTTCGACGTTTAGCTTGATACCTCAGCTACGATCTTGTGCCCTCGGCAGGATCTAGTAAATAGTCAGGCTTCTCAGCCTTTTTCATTTGTAGATGTCTGTACTCAGACATGTTGAGCTTCCGCATGTGCTTTGACTTGTATGCTCTGAATGTTGGGTCATGAGACCCATGTTTGTAATATCTGGCTCTTCGGAGCCTAATGAATAAATACTCTGAGTCGTAGAGTCTTGTTGTGATGCCATGTTGTATTTGCACATATCGAGCATATTGCGTGTATGATTGAAATGCTTGGTATGTGTGGGATCCGACAACCTAAGTTGTTTATCCTTGGTAGCCTCTCTTATGGGGAAATGTAGTCTTGTGCTTCCATGAGCCATAGTAGTCCGCTACAGCCCGGTTCACCGGAGTCCTGCTAGCCCAGCACTACTGCTCCGGACCACTTGACTGGCCGGCATGTGATTCACTTCGTTCCTGTGTCTGTCCCTTCGGAGAAATGTCACGCGGTGACATTCCAGAGTCCTGCCTAGCCTGCTACAGCCCGGATTCCCGGAGTCCTGTTAGCCCAGTGCTACAGCCCGGATTCACACGCTGCTGACCGACATGCTCGATGTTGATTCATGTATGCCTGTCCCCGTAAGTTAGTGCCCCTTTGGGTTCACGACTAGTCATGTCGGCCCGGGTTCTCTGTCATATGGATGCTAGCGACATTATCATATACGTGAGCCAAAAGGCGCAAACGGTCCCGGGCCATGGTAAGGCGACACCCGTGGGAATACCGTGCGTGAGGCCGCAAAGTGATATGAGGTGTTACAGGCTAGATCGGTGTGATTTGGAATCGGGGTCCCGACACGAAACGGCTCCCGATGAGTTTAGCGGAACATAAATTTAAGTACTACACTGCTCAAATGCGTAAATATTATGTAACTATCAAAAATTGGCACAAAATACGAAGGAGACCAATGGAAGTACTACTAGCAACCCATGATTTAACTACTCGCATGCACGCAGTGGAGTAATAATGTCTTTCTTCCGCCCTCACGTCCACTCAATTTGCATGCGCTGTATTAATTGACCGTCAATGAAGTGAACGACTTTGCACGCGTCAAATTATCACATGGGGTGGATCTTGGTACAAAATTGCGTCCGCCCGTGTACCCGCGTGTGCGTGCGAGGGAATGAGTGCGTGCGTGGCGTGCGTGCACATCTTCGCTTCGTGCATGTACCGCCAGTATGGCTCAGGGAGGACGAGTACATTCTTCTGGAACCAGCAGCACATCACTTTGATCAATCCACGCAAGTAGGTCACGACAACGCCTCCACATGTGCCACATGGCTTCATGAACTGTAAGAGAGACACTGTGTAGCGTGCCATTGGTATTCTAATTTACGTGTTTTGCACATACTCGAAGTACTAGTAAGGTACACGTGCATTGCACGCATGAGATTTTGCAACCAAATTATGAATAAATACCACACTATAGCATGTAAGCTCTGAGTCATATATGCCTGATGTAGCCCTTTGTTTAATTCTTATAGTTCATCTCATTCAAAATCAATTAGTTTTTATAAAAAAGCTAAGAACGCGGGAATAGGAAAAACATGGGATTATAGTGGAATGTCGTCTTGAATCCTACAGGATTGTACGAGTGTTTGATTGTGCATAGAAAAACGCAGAATTCTTTCAAAGAGGTTTGAGTGGATGGGATGTTTCCTATGAAATCTAGTGCAAATGAATCATATGGAAAAATTCCTATGGTTTACAATCCTACGAATCAAACAACCAAGATAGGAAAAATTCCTAATGATTAGAATCCTCCAAAATTCCTTTGAGAATCCTTTGAATCAAAGAAGCCCTTAATCTATTTTATGATTCATGGAATTGTGCGTTGTAAAGCATAAAGTAAAAACAAATAATGGCAATTCAACTAGAAAAAAAGTTTGGGCAGTTATGATACGGAAGATTCTAGAACAAAAGAGAACCACTGTTGTTTTGAGGTTTGTGCATTATGCTTAAGTTCAACCATGGAGTCTGCTAGATTGTACATGTGGCAAAATCCGGTGGGGGGCTAGAAGATGGTGCGAGAGGCCGAGTGGAGGGAGACTATGAAGGAATGCACAAGTGCAAGATCGATATTTAGAGAGAGGGGGCGAACACGTGCGATGTTGCGTGCAGTGGCTGAGCCATGAAAAATAAATGAGCTAGGGGGCCAAGCATTGCTATTCCTTTACGAGAAGGGTCAATTCATGAACTTAAACCATTTTTAGCAGCAATTGTCTAATGATCACATTCATATTAGCCTCGATATATAGTGATGTTAGGGGGGAGGGGGGCAGGGCCCTTACTGCCCCCTGTCTTCGCCATTGTGCACACGTCTGAGAGATGAAGCGGAAGGCATGGATGATGAGAGGGGGACGTTGGATATATAATTAATGTGGGTGTATTAGCTATATATGTTAATCCTATATAGAGAGGTATAGATTGATCGATGTGGACGTGGGAAAGAGGGTGAGACCTCACTGGATATATCGATTGATCGGTTTGTGTGGAAAACTATGAAAGACCTAGCTATATACACACATACATAGAGGAACATCGATCATTGCGCATGCACGCGTGAGAGATAAAGAATGCCCGATATGATGGAGAGGGGAATGTGTGTGGGTGTGTGCCTTCATGGGAGACCGACCTCAAGAAAAAGATTGCATGCGTGCGATGGATAATGCCGACTGGTAGTGTGTGTGCATGCATGCACGAGAGAAAGTTAGTGGTACAATTATAAAAGAGAAGACTACTGTGTGGGTGTAAAAGAATAGGTGAGGTCATAATCAATGTAAATTTGAATTCAAATATTTGAATAAGAGATCCTGATGTTTGAAACCCATGCATGCATGAATATAACGAAGATCTGCGCGGTGTGGTTTGGAAACGAGCATGTTGTAATGTATACACATTGAACAAGGTCAGACTAATTTGAATTTGAGATACTGATGGCAGACATCATTTGGCCACGTCGCATCCGTGCATGGACACACTATTCTAATTGGAGATGATGGGCGGCTTTCGCATCACATATCTATATCTATACCCCTATATATATATTATATATTTTATTTTTTTATATTGTGTGTGGGTAACTTTAACTTTGAAAGATGGTCCTTGGATGAGGCGAATCCGATGGTCCAAAGATGGCAAATTTGAGCACTACTGGCCGTTGGATATCATCTAGATTCCACCAGATTTCGCCACATGTATAATCTAGAAGACTCCACGGTTGAACTTAAGCATAATGCACAAACATCAAAACACAAGCACTTCTTATTTGTTCTAGAATCTTCCGTATCAGAATTGCCCAAATGTTTTTCTACATGATTTGCCATTATTTGTTTTTACTTTATGTCTTATGGCGCACAATACCATGAATCTTAAAATAGATTAGCTTTCTTATAAAAACTAGATGATTTTTTTGAATGAAATGAACTATAAGAATTAAACGAACATCTACATCATGCATATATGACTCAAAGCTTGCATGCTATAATGTGGTATTTATTCATAATTTGGTTGCCAAATCTCATGCGTGCAATGCACGTGTACCTTACTCTAGTCTAAATGGTGTTTGTGTGTGTGTTGTGCGTGTTGAGGTGCAAATTGTCTTTTTTTGGGTACATGTTAAGCTTGTTCTTCCGAAATTTCAAGCCGTGCCTTGTTATGCCGAAAATTCAAGCTAGCGTCTCTGTCTATCGTGCTGCGAAACTCCCGCCTCTTCAACCCGCGCCTTGTTAGCCCGAAATATTTAAGATATATCTTTGTCTCGTTGTGCTCCGACAACTCCCTCCATCTCAACCCGCGCCTTGCTATTCCGAAATTACAACGCGCGCGAAAACTCCCACCTCCTGTGAAATCCCGACACACGAAATGCCCGTGGTACCCCTGAACCGAAAGAACCGCCTCAAATCGGTGGGGGTACTTTCGTAACTTACCCCACATTTCGGACAAGCGCATCTCTAAGCCATGGTTCCCCACTGCCATCCCATCCGCCCACCCATTCGTACACCGAGGCCGCGAAAACCCGCGATGAAACCCCGCACCCTACTCCATCCGCCACCCAGCCGGAGCCTCTTCCTTGACGACGTCGTCCACAGCAACACCTCGACGTCCCTCATCCACCGTACCGGATGAGGATCCGTGGTCGATCTCATTGTCCCGCCGGTTCAACCACCCCGTCCTCCACCACCAAGGAGCTGCCCCGACGTTCCCCTCGTCTTTCGCGCCACCTCCATTCCCACACCGCCGTCTTCACCTGCACCACCGGAAGAGCATCACCATCACCGTTTCCTCGGATGAAGCTGCGGCCTAATCGGCGCCACCAAAGAGGTTGTACACTAATCGCTGCATTTTCTTCTTGATTAGATCTCACGGTGCTGCCGGCGCTCGGTCCCGAGCCGACACGGCGCGACTCCATCCACGGCGGCGTCGCCGGCCACTTCCTCCACGACGTCGCTCCCTCGGCGGCGACGTCCACATCAGTAGGAGTTGCTGCTGCTTTAGCTCTCGCTCGCGCTGCTGCTCTGCTCTTGATCTCGGTCCCCTGCCTGGTCTGCTCTTGCTATTGCTCTTGCCCGCGCTGCTGCTCTCGCTCTTGCTCTTGCTTGCGATGCTGCTCCGATTTAGCTACACTTCAGTCGACTGAATCGACTTTTGGGTCAGTCGATTTTCAGGGGGTGGGGGACGGGGGGCTCGCCGGGGTGAAGGAAGAACTAGCCGCAGCGGGGAGGGGGGCTCGCCGGAGAGGTACCCCACTATCTATCTTAGGATTCATGATGGGGGCGGTGGTCGCCGGTGGTGGCGGGGCGTTGACGGGGCGGTGGCGTGGGGATCGCCGGAGAAAAAGCTCGGCACGGGGGGAGGGCTAGAGGGATGGCCGGGGCGGCGGCGGACCGACGGTGGGGAGTATTTTCTGGGCGGGCGGGGCGGCGCATCGCCGGCCGCGGGCGGCGGGGGGCTGCTGTTTGGCTGGTGGTGGCTGGCGACTTAGGGGGGGTGGAGGTTGAATATGAACCGCAGGTCCTTGATTTCGTATCCAACGGCTGCAAAATCGATTGACCAGAGATGAAAAAGTCAGTCGATCGACGTGTAGCCTCAGGTTGCTAGTGCGTTCAGTTTCGACAGTTAAGTTCAGTTTCGACAGTTAAGTTCAGTTTCGACAGTTAAATTCAGTTTCGACAGTTAAGCTCAGAGATGAGCGGCTGATGTATTTTACATCTAGCACTTTGTGGTTATGTATTTTACGTCATGTATTGGAGATGCTATTAGAATTCCACTCAGGTTAACGTTGTTCGTTGTCTCTCTTGTCCTGCTTCAGCCTCGGCATCGTACAACTCACCGGAGCTGCTCCAACGACGAAACCCTCCATCACAGCGGAGCAGTACCTCGGGCTCCATCTCCAGATGCCTAAGATCTTCTTCCCCTCCTCCGATAGCAAAGTCAGCCGGAGCATCCTCACCAGCCAACCCAATCACGCTAAGATCGACATGGCTTCGCCAAAGAGGTTGTACACTTGTTGCATCTCTTTTTTACTCTACATGTTATATATATTGTCCACCGAGCACTCGTAGTAACGGGAAATACGATTATTTTATCCTACTATATGACAAGCAGTGAGGTACCAGGCAACTTAGCTATCCGTGATGGACTCTCTTGAACGCCATCATTATTTATCTCTGCGCGTTTGAGCTGTGCATTTGTCGATGGGCCTGGGAGTTGAGCTAGTATGGCAGTGGCCTGGGTCCAAAGTAAGAGAAGTAGCACAAAAACATTTTTTATTGTAGGATTTTCCTTGCACAAGCCTGCCTACTAGAATCGCCAGTGCTTGAAAGGAAAAGTGAATGAAAAACATCGGAATTGGAAAGTTTCCTATGGTACTACTTTTCATGAATTTGGTGCAAAGGAATGGAGCAAAGGAAAACTGTAGGATTTGTTCCTTTAGTGTCTCCTTGAAAGAAAAACCGTAGGAATTCTAATTTCCACTTCTCCTCCTTTTCATATTCCTATTCTTCAAGCACAAGACTAAGAGATAGTAGCATAATAGCATTATAACCGTACATTTTCTTGTGGTTTGATTTAATCTCACCATGCTTTTTGCATCCTGTGATCTTCCAATTGTTGTGAATCAAACACCCAGATTGGCAGAAATCCTGTGTTTTTAAATTCTCTGTTTTGCACGTGCATTCCTATCCTATTCCCGTCTATTTCCTATCCTTGCATTGTTAGAATCCTCAAATTCAAACAAGCCCTTACTCAATTACTTCTGTTACAGATATGTGTCAAAGAAAACCTTGTGTGGTTTGTACTGCTCCTGTGGCGCTGTGTTCCACTCCAGCTCAGCTGCTCCAACGACGGAAGGGTTCACCACAGCAGGGATCCGCTCTCCGTACTGTCTTTCGCCGCCTCAGATCTTCTTCCCCGCCACCGGCAGCCACGGCAACTGCATTACCATCATCAACTGAGCAGATGACCTTGAGGACTACACGGGTCCGCAAGAGAGGTCGCACTCTTCTGTGTCTGCTTACGTTATGCATCGCTTAATATGATGACATGCTACATTATCGTTGTGTTCACCTATTAGACTCCGAGTCAGGTCCAAACTAATGCTGAAACTTGAGTTTTTAAATGGTTGTGGGGTACATATTGGGGCTGCAATCAGTACTATCTGGTTAATCTCCTGTGTCTAGTATGAGTTTCATGTTGGGTGCAAACAAACATTAAAGGAGCCATTATCTGTATTTTTTAACTAAAGCTATTATCTGCTTGCTATCATTGGTTTTGGGTCTATCCATAGTTTGCTACCATCAATCTGGATTTGTGCATGCACTCCTTACATAATCTCACTATGTTTTATTCCTATGCATGCCAGTTATTGTACACAATGGAACTGATCATGTAGAGCAAAAGAGACGAGCCTTGCGTGGCAATAAAATTTCATGCAGACGTCGTTCCATGGTGGGCGCAAAGGCAGCCTCCCCTCCACCCATTCCGGATCGTAATCAAGAGGAAGATAACTGTTCTGAGGGGGATTCAGAAGGAGAAGACCACTCCTATTTACCCCATGAGGTCTTCGCTCTAACTTGGCATGCTGATGTTGGTAATATCATGCATATGGTGCCTTGCATTGCTTACTATATACATTAAAGATGTCATCTGCTTAGTTTAGACATGCTTTGTGTCAATGCCATCTGTTTAGTTTCTTTATCGTATATGTGAATCATGCAATGCCATCTTGTCTAGCCAGGCATCATATATGTGAATTTTGCAATGCCACCCTGGTTAGCCAGTCATCTTATATGTGAATTACATCATGCCATCATTTTTTTATTACGTGTTAAATTTGTCAACAATTTTAGTACATTCAATTACTCTTCCTGTGCATCAGCCATTCGACACGGTCATGGTAAAATCTAGAGTGGAAACAAGGTATTCAGAGCAGACAATGCTATCTGACGAAGCGCATGTCTTGCTGGTTACCGATAGCTCCTCAGAGGAGGATTCAGAGACAGATGACCAGTCATATTTCGCCCCCGAGGTGCATGCCCTAACTTGGCAGGGTTATGTTGCTCATATCGTGCGTATGGTATCTTGCATTGCTATGTCATTTGCTTAGTTTAGACATGCTTTGTGTGAATGCCACCTGTTTAGTGTGTAATTACCATATATGTGAATTATGCAATGCCATCTTGTTGCAAGACTATATATGTGAATTATGCAATGTTATCTTGTTGCAAGGCATTATGTATGTGAATTATGCAATGCCATGCTGTTGCGTCATATATGTGAATTATATCATGCCGTCCTTTTTTTGTATTTCTCATTGCTTTTGTCGACAATGTTTGTATATTCAACTGCTCTTCCTGTGCATCAGCCATTTGAATTGGTGATGGAGAAATCTGGAGCGAAAACAAGGTCTTCAGAGTAGACAATGCTACCTGCTGAAGCAGATATCTTGCTGGTTACAGATAGCTCTTCAGAGGAGGATTCAGAGGCAGATGACCAGTCCTATTATCCCCCTGAGGTGTATGCTCAAACTTGGGAGGGTTATATTACTCATATAATGCATATGTTGTATTGCAATGCTTAGTTTTTACATCATATACACAATATTGAATGCCATCTCCTTAGTTGACACATCATATATGCGATTGCCCTCTGCTCACTTCCTTAGTATATAAATCATATATTTGAATTATGTCATGCCATGATGTTTACATAGACATCATGTATCTGAATTATGGCATGCCAACCCATTTTCTAAAGACATAATATAGTTATATCATCTCATCCTGTTTACATAGTCATCATATTTTAAATTATGTCATTCTATCCGTGAATTATATCATGCCATCATGTTTCCATCGACGGCATGTTTGTGATTTATGGCATGCCAACCACTTTAATAGACACATCGTATCGTTATATCATGTCATCCTGTTTACATAGTCATCATATTTTGAAGTATGACATTCTATCCTATTTAGTTAGCCATCATAAATGTGAAATTATGTCATGCTATCCTGTTTAATTAGCCATCATATATGTGAAATTATGTCCTGCTATTCTGTTTGCTTAGACAACATAAATGTGAATTATTTCATGCCCTGTTTTCTTCCCTACTATCCATTGCACCTGTCTATCTTACAATGTCTGTACATTCAATTACTTTTCTTGTTTATCAGCCATTTCAATTGGAGGGAGTGATGGCAGCATCTGTGCGAGTAAAAACACGGTCTTCAGAAAAGATCGTGCTACCTGTCGATGCAGATAGAACCACGGTTGTACTTGCCCAAGAACCAGCCCCACCACACATAACCCACACTCATACAGATTGTACCCCTACCCAGTTGGACAGAGAACCAGCTACACCACTTCTAACCTCAACCCCAGCAGATAGACACCCAGTTCCCATTGACACAGCACCGTCTCCACCACAGAGCACCCAAACACGAGCAGTTAGTAAGGCAACTGCAGTGCCCAAATCATGACGACCACCACTCCGAACCCGAAGTCAACGCTTAAAGCAGAAGAAGAATTGTTCTCAGGTCAGGTTCCGTAGCTATGGTTCATACTACTTTGCTCTTGCATCACTGTATTTACTGATACCAACTAATTTCAAATTTGAAGGATGCAATTGAAACTCCAATGGCGCAACAGGTATGTTTTAAACCTGTTTCTTCAACGTGTTTGGCTGTTTGCTGTTGTAACTTGCTCTATGTTGATTTCAGTTTCAATTGAATAAACAGTTATGTTCTCATGTCATGCACATTACAAGTGTTGTTATTGCTGTGTAGTTTCCCACACTTATATTCTGTCTATGTTGCTTTATCTTATATAGATATGATTCGAACTGTATCTATCTTGATTTGGCAACATAAACTAGAATGATATAGACCATACAGTGACCATACTACATAGATATATGTTTGTTTCATGCTGTTATCCTGTCCACCTTACTACTGAACTGGTTTACCAAAATGAGTTTCATATACTACATTGTAAACCTGAGATGTGTTTGTTTGTTTCTCTTTTAGAACGCGGACAAAATATTGGAGAAGAGTACCCTGTTATGCAATGGTAAAGGAAGTAATGCAGATAAGGTTCAAGATAGTGAGACATCCCTGTTGGTCTCCAAGAAAGCTGATAAAAACTATATTCAAGACACTGAGACAACCCCAAAGTCCTGTCTTGATGTAGTGTTCGAGTTACTGGCTACCACTGCTGGCACCAGCTCTTCGAACTCGTTGCCTGAATTAGTTCGGCTTCTTGAGTCTCAACTTCAAGTTGAAAGACATCGATCAGATGTTATGCGACAGGAAGCCGAAGGACTGAGGAAGTCCCTGCAGAATTCAGATGCATACTTTCTGGTGCAACAGCAAGCGCTGGAGGACTTAAGCGCCAAACAAGAGAAAGTTAATAAGCTTGCTAAGCATCTTGCCAGCATTATGGGTACCCAGGATATTGTTTCTTGAGCTCTTCTGAAGTGGTTTCAGTTCTGGACTTGTTTTGCTGCGGCGTTTATATGCTGTTGTGTTCCCTATATTTGCACTGGTGGCGAACTTTGATGCCCAGTGGATGTAATATGTGTAATAGCAGTGATAGCCTAGTGTAAGTTGCTTGCTTATTTATTTCCTTATTGTCTTATTTATTTGTTTGCTTGTAGTCAGTGCAGTTCTTTTTCTGTGGTTTGCTAGTGGCTGGAATAACCTATTTTTTAAAACTAGGCCACAATAACCATGGGCTAATATTTACTGTAGTGACACTGGGCCTCCTACGGGCCGTAGAAACAGTGGGCCTTCTACGGGCCGTAGAAACAGTGGGCCTTCTACGGGCCATAGAAACAGTGGGCCTTCTATGGGCCGTAGAAACAGTGGCCTTCTACGGGCCGTATCATCAATGGGCCTTATACGGGCCGTATGATCGATTGGCCAAACATGGGCCAAACAGACCGCATTCTGGCCGTAAACGGGCTAGAGTTGGAATCGTCCGTTCATGGGCCGACCATAATTGGCCATCGTTAATAGGCCGTATTTGATGACGCTATGAAAACGACCCAACGTATTAACGGACCACAAACGGGCCGACTGTAACCACGGGCTCAATTTGGCCCACAAGCAGAAAATGACAGTAACGGGCCATAAGTAAACGAATGCTGGAAAATAGCCCAAGAATAAATTGGCTCTGAGAAGGCCGAAAGATAACATGGGCTGGAAGCGGCCCAACGGAATAACGAGCCGTTAATGGGTATAAAGTGATACACTGTTCTTTACGGGCCAGTTTCACCACGGGCCGTTAATGGGTGTAAAGTGATACACTATTCATTACGGGCCGGTTTCACCACGGGCCGTTAATAGGCCAAGAGTTACATAGGGCCTCATATGGGCCGAAAGAAGTCATGGGCCAGAAGTGAAAATGGGCTGGAATCATATTGGATGGCCCAGATGACGCTACTGGGCCTAATTCGAATAGGGCGTAAGGGGCCTTGGGTTAGCGGGCTGTAAATGGGCTATATGCGAACAGGCCGTTAACAGGATTTCCATGGGCCGGCTCGCCACCTTTTGATCAAGTCAAATGGGCCGGCCTTTTCACAGGAATGGGCCTCTGTTGGGCCGTGCCATGTGATGACGTATCATGGGCGCGTTCTGTCCAATGAGTGGATGACATCTGTCCCAGCGATGAGCCGACACGTGTTTCCTCTAGCCAATGATGATTTTACACGTGGAAAATCCCCATTGGTCGGGTCTGTTAACAGGTTATCGGATCCAAAACCCGACCCGATAACTTAATGGCGTTCCGTTACGGTGGATGCCACGTGTCGGTCACCCTTGACGAAAGCACTTCCGTGACGCGCGATTTATCGTCATGGGAGTGGACACTTCCGTGATGATAATTTTGGTAATGTCATGGAACACTTCTACGACAGCACAGGTATGACTATCTTGATTCTGTCATAAATTTGTCATGGATGTACATGCATGACAAAAAACGCGACCTACTGTGACAAACACGTATCATCACGGAAGTGCATTTTTTTGTAGTGTTGGTGCTTTTATGTACATATGTCATTGGTAAAGATCCGCGCTTCAACCCTTTCTGCGTATGGGGCAATGAGATATCGATGAACCAGCATCAAGTGAGGAAGCTGATAAAGATCGTTAGTAAAATGGGTCCAAAGATGGCAATTAAACTATTTGTTTACACTTTATATATCCAAGACAACAGCGAACTGCAGGATGGTAAGTAAGAACTCTGCGGCCTTCTTTTTACTAGGCATAATGAGTTGTGTTAGATGACAATGTCTGAATCTTTTTCCTTTGGAGTGGTTGCCAATGCAGTTTACTCAACATTACCTCTCAAACTACATGATTGGTGGGCATGCAAAGGTTAAAGTATTTCTACCAGAACACGATGATTATCTAGATGTTTTCATGAAGACCGTGAAGGATGGGCGGTCGGCCATCACAAGGGGTTGGACTAGAGTCGTGCGTGCCTTATGCATGGAGGAGGGCACAATATGGGCATTCCGCTTCATCTTGTTCACCAACCAGAATATATTTCGCCTCTTTCTTTACCGTCTTTAATAGTACAATTATACAACTGTGGTTCATCATTCTTTATTTGGCTCTTATGTAATTCTTAAACATATGTACCTATGAATCGAATAATGCATTAGTTGTTTGAACCTGATGGATATGAGTAAAGCTGTAGTATACATTCAAATTCAAATCCAAATCCGGTACAATTTGAAAAAGCAGCAATTAAATTACGGTGAAATTACGCTCTCCAGGTTGTTACGGCACACACGATTGGTAAAACACAAACGTTTGCGATATGCACCATAATCCAAGACGGTTCACAGAGAGGAAACGTGTGCAAGCATGCACATAGTTGCCGTTTGCAAAGCGTGTGCGATGTCAGACAATATCACAAACGGTGCGGGCAAACTAAACGTTTGTGTTAGTTGCCTTATCGTACACGATTCACATCCATGAACTGTTTTTGATGAAGTATGCATCATAAACGTTGCACCACCGAATAGCGTGTGCGATAGTTGTCGTGTACGACGATGTTACGACGGTCCGACGTTTCGTAATCCTGTCTGACACTCGTACGACGATTAGCTAATCTTCTTAACAGTGAACCGTTTGTGATGGGCCGCGCATCATACACGTTCTGTAATAGTGAACCGTTTGTGATGGGCCGCGCATCATAAGCGTAGCACCACAGAATACTGACTGCGATGGCAATGCGAGCAGAAACGAGTAGGAGTACTGTAGGGTCCCTATCCCCGACGGTTTCTTGGTCGTGTGGGAAGGACCCCCCTATCGCCCACACTCACTTTGCGACGGTTCCAAATGCCATCACGGAAAGGGGTTAAAAACCGTTTGTTTAGGACCGACGCGTACCAGTGAGCTTTCCGCACAAAAGGAGGAGGAAGATGCAAGGATGGAGGAGATTCAGACCTTGTTGATCAATTGTTCTTCCCCTTCATCATCCTCAGGGCGGCGGCGAGCAAGTCGATCGTCTCCGGAGCACAAAAATGATACAAGCGCAAGTCGTCCACATCCACATCTCCATGGCGACCACCATCACGTTCGTGATCCACATCGTCATGAAGGGAAAGTCACCTCCAAGCATCATGTGCACGACGACAACGAACGACATCTACTACGAGCTCAAGCAAGACAACGACACCATCATCATGAAGACGCTCCACAAGTGCAAACGTACAAGTCCCAACAAGCCCTACTTTACTCCAAGGCCAAGCTTCATGAGCAAAAGAGAAGACCACGAGACGAGCACCACCAAGATGATGCTACGGCTACCACCACTTCGGCATCTTCGCCAAGTGCTATCAAGGCATCTTCGCCTTTGGACGTACGGCATCTTCGCATACTTCCCATGAGTTCGCCTACATCAACATCTTCAATAACAAGGCGACCAACTCCAAGCGAGGGCGACACTTCCATCTTCGGAAGCCCCTCAAGGAAGATGGCCGAGCATGGGAAATTCCCTTCGGTCATGGAGATGAGATACGAGGTGCCACATCACATGGGCCTCCAACAACAAGACGGTAACAAGAAGGTCGAGCAAGGGCCATACCCTTCGACCACGACGACGAGCATGAACCTCTTCAATAACATGAAGACGGTGCCCATATCAGATTCATACCTCGAGTCAAGCTATGAGACCGCACATGAGACATTATCTTTGGTCTCGAAGGAGAGTGATATTTTGCCACATCCTACGGCATTCATTTTTGGAGATGTTTGCACCTACACCTCTCCGACACCCACATTTGACGAGATATCCCAATTGCCATGTGAGGAGAGCCACCACCCCATGAGTGAAATGAGTGACTCCACCATATATGACATTGAGTGCATTTCCTATGAGAGGATGAGTGTGACCACCACTATCCCCACACATGAGAGCATGCCACACATCCTATGTGAGGTTGAGAGCCATTTGAGTGAGTCCACCAACCATACGAGTGAGAGCATCCAAGAGGGAGTGAGTGAGCCACAACACTTAGTGAGTGAGGTAGCTGACACGGCACGTGAGGCCACTATGATTTCTAATGACTTAACCTCTACTCCTGGTGTGTTTTCTTCTTTGGTGCTAGGTCTCCCACATAACGACATGCCTATCCTCGACGAGTCCATACCGCCAATGGAGACGACGATGGCCATGGTGGAAGAAGATGCACCCCCCACATGGTACCATCAAGTTGCAACCTCACCTACAACAAATGAGCAACCCTCCAAAGGTAACTTAGGTGACAATGCTTCTCTTGTCGCACTAGTGGACTATCTCACCAATGATTACTTGCATAATGTTGATCCACCTATTCCCATGCTTCATGCTAGTGCGACTTCCTCATGTCATGACTTACCAATTTATGATGAATATGACGATGAGCATGTTGAGTTGCCTAGTTGTGATGCTATGCTCCATAGGATATCATGTGAAAATTCTTTTGGTCACATCATGTTCGACAACCCATTGAACTTGTCACATGCTATGAGTGAGATCTCCCATATTGCATCATTTCAATCTCAATGTAGTAACTATGCATGCCCCATTAAAATAAATCACATTTGCACTTATGGCATAGATGACGATATGATGGTCATTGGCTTTTGTTTTTCATGTGATGATATTGCGATCCCTTTACATGATTTGCGCAATTCATCTACTATGCCATGCCATGATCACATTGTTCCAAATATGCTTTGTTTTGGATGTTGTCAATATTCTCCATGTAATGTTTCCATTAATGATCATGAGCAGACCCCCATAGTTTCCTCATACATATTAGGAGATTTTGATGCATTCCATACTTTGCATGATTCCCATAATTGCGTACACCATATGCATTCCATGAATAACAATGCACTAGATATTGCTCGTGATGCATCACACAATTTGGGTCTCCATTATGCTATACATAACAACAAACCTCTCATGATGGATGACATGTTTCTATATCACGCATCTCATTTATTTGAGCATTGGATATTTTGTGCTAACCAACACAAGCATGTGCGCATCATAATGGATGATGTGTACATATACCACGCACACACAATTTTCCCTTTGTCATTGTTTTGTGTAGGTACTCACGTATACTCGTCAACCTCTCAATCCCATGAGTTGACGAAACGAGCTCTTGAAAGCAACGATGATTTGGTATCCCGTGGATTATCATTCCCACCATTCCCTTCGCGCAAGGACTACGCACACCTATTTTACTTGCCTCTCACACGGCTATGGGCTATATATCACTTGTTACCTTATGCTCATTTTTTCGTGTTCATTTTGCATGTTATGCTTGCTTCCATGCCTTTGCCATGCAATTGTGACCCTTGCTTGCATCTACCCATGATTCACCATTATGCTACTCCTATGTGTATTTGCATGCTTGGTGGAGGTACTTGTTGCTATTACCATCTTTTCCTTGTGCCACATACTATTGATGCTTGTTGCATTAGGAGAGTCATGATGTCACATTGCTATTTACATATGGCCTCTCGCCAACACATTGATGATATTTTGCTCATATCTTGCCTTCATGCTTGTGATATGTCTTGTGCATTATTCATGACTACCATTTGCACACATGACATGCTTCACATGATTGCTTCTATTACGTTGCATCTTCGCACTACTAGCTTGCTTGACTTGATCACTATGATTGCTTGCTTTGTCACATCACCCATGTTCCATTCTTACTCGCTTTCTTGGGTTGATGACATATATGCTCTTGCCTCCCACATGATATATCTTGATCATCGTCCCTTGTCTCCATTAGTGCCATCTCTCATACCCCCTTGTATTGAGTGCCAACATGCTATGCTTATTGATCTTGGAGACTTTGACATATTACTTGTGAAGCATGCTTGTTTACATGAGCCTATTGTATTTGGTTGTTCTCGCATCATATGCCTCCATACTATGAAATGCTCCCTTGTCCTTTCTTACGATGAGCATGATGCATACACTTGTTGGGTATCTTACCACAAGAATGATAGGTTTTGCATTTACACTAACCTCATTTATTTTTCCGAGTGTTTGTCATGTTCTTTCGTTTTGAAGGATTCACAAGGCGATACCATCATGAGACTACTTGGTCATGTCAAGGTTTATACGATGTGCGACAACAACATCTTCGCGAACATTACTAAGGTGAACTCCATCCATTTGAGCCATCCTCAAATATGCATATTGGATGGGTCATTCTTTCATTGTTGTTTCCTTCTTGTTGTCTACATGATACATCTCGCGAATGAAGGAGCGACATTGGAGATTGGCTCTATGGACCTTTACATTGAGGAGCGCTCGGACTTATTGGATGCACCTTCGAACCTCCACTCATGCCACGACATCGAGCATTGGTACATCAACACTCCTTTGACACATTGCACCAACACCTACATATTTGTTAATTGTGCTCACACATGTCATGCTCGATGGTCGTATCATATAAACCAGTTTGCACCCCATGCATGGATTGACTCACATTATGCTTGTCTTGTTGCATCTATTTTCATGTCATTCATGATATATGACCTTGTGCATTTCCTTAGCAAATTTGTTGTGATCTTCCTTGATGGCATATTCATACATCATGTCCATATTGCCCATTATCAATTGCATTATAACATAATAACATTGAGCACCAATTACCATGTTCATGATTTTGATACACCGTCTCATTATGACATCATTTTGCACAATGGTCGCATTAATCACATTCACCACACCTTTGTGCATACGACAAATGAATTTTCTCACATGAATGCTTTACATCTCATTCTACATCTTTTGGATAAGCATCTTGTGCCTTGCCACACACTATCTCTTCGCACAGACTCATTCTTCTATAATGGACACTTTGTGTGCGCTAACCATTGTATTTCCATGTGTACGATGTGTTTGCTCATTTTGCATGTACCACATACCGGGGACACCTTGGAGTACTTGGATTGCGCCATACCTTCAACTCCGTCCAACTACAAGTCCGTCCACGACAACCGTTTCAATGGTGATGAGGATCACGATCCGAGGTCGGATCTTTCCCAACGGGGGGGGGGGGGGATGATGCGTAGCATCCTACGATCATCCCCATGTTCACTTCGACCACTCCCCATGACCCAAGGATACATAAGATGAGACCTCGACTATATGCCATTGGTCACAAGGTGAACTCGCTCCTCTTCGAACTACCACTTTCTATACATGAGACATGGCACTACAAGGAATCAGTTAATACATGACGGATTTCCAGTGACGTTCTAGGAATCCGTCATGAACTGACCTAGTACGGCCCCAAAGCCCGCCGAAGCCCGCTGGAGCCCGTCTAACCCATTCCTCCCACCTCCCCGGCCTCTCCCGTCCTTCCTCCACTCGCAATCCTAGTGGCAACCATCACCCCTCCACACCATCGTGTACCTTTCCGGCTATCCCCTCCCCCTCCGAACTATCTTCACGACGATGGTTGATCCGCAGCATGTGCAGCTGATCTGCCGAGTTTGACGGCGGCAACAACCCGAGTGATGAGATCCGCGTCTTGGGCGCGCACAGATCCAGCAAGGGCTCAACCCCTGATGTTGGCCTTGTCGGAGCAGAGCGACCGTGCGGTGTCCGGTCTAGGACAATGGTTCACGGGAGGCCGTAGTGTACCCTAGCCGCCACTAGATTCCGGTGTGGCTCCCGCCCCGTCTGTTGGCTTCCTCGACACCATGGCATCATGCTGCTGCTTCGACCACATGTCAGGTTCATTTGCCTAAGCTGGTAGCCATAACAGCCGTTCGTGGGCAAGGTGCGAAGCCTAAGGCTGGTGCGTGGCCTCCCTCTTCAATCGATTGCTTAAGCTTGGCTACTGCCTTCTACAAATCTTAGGGTGTTGTGTGTGCATGCTGACATGGAGGCGGCAGCGGCTATCTAGGGCTAGGTCGTGTGTGCGTGCAGCAGCCGGTGTTTTGTGTTTGCAGGTTTCCTCTCTGAATCTTTAAATCTTTAGCACTGAATTTTCTCTGTATCTTTACACTGCAGGGTACCCAGTAGAGACAAAAGGCACATGTTCGTCAACCGGCTGCACTGTCAACCGGCTGCACTGTGCTATGTGGGCTTCTATCAAGATCTAATTTTGTTTAATTTTCTACCAAGATCTAATTCAGTTTAGATTTTTCTGTCAGTTTGATGTATCGTTCGCTAACTCAATAAAATTAAGTGTTTATAATGCATTCAGTTTAGTTTTCTATCAAAATATAATTTAGTACTCCCTCCGTCCCAAAATTCTTGTCGGAGAAATGGATAAAATTGGATGTATCTATAATTAAAATACGTCTAGATTCATCCATTTCCCCGACAAGTATTTCCGGACGGAGGGAGTATGAACCAATGTAATCAAGTGGTGAATAATTTCATCAAATAGGAGACATTATTTCTGTTATTGTATTAATATGGCGACATGTTCTGTTTAAAGTTTTCTCCATACACTTCTGTACATATTGTAAACTGCAGCTCGGTGAATATATATAACCAGAATTAAGTTAATCTGAATCTAAGAAGAAAATTACATCGGTACAGTGTGGCAGTCCTACAGTTATAATATAGAGGTTTGAGCCTGTTCATTTGTTTACTAAGGACATGTAGTACTGCTACTATTAGTTGTGCGCCTACTAGTACTAGAACAAATGCCACGTTAGTTCACTCTCCCTCAACCTGGAGGCACACACCAAGCTAGAACTTGCCAACACTGTGACACACATTTCTTCTTCAACTTGTGTTGCCTCCAAGCCAGGTCGCCCTCCGCAATAGTTTTGCTGACAAGTAAGGGTTGATGTCTACTGTCTGATCCTAAATCTGTTCCCTGATGTTTTCCCTTTTTTATGATCAATTAACACTGTAATCTCCCTGATTATGATCTCTGTTTTTTGAGATGTAGGTCTAGGTGGTGCTGTAGAAGTCGTGCCGCTGCATGGCGCATAATAGAGCTCGAGAGGGCGGCTGCGATAACTATAGTGGAGCTGCTCCGTGATCAAACCAGGGGTTGGTTCTCTACTGCCACTCCTATGATTTCTCCAGTATTTCCATTCACCAGCTCAACCTCTATTGAAGTGCACCTATTTAGTTGATCTAGTTCTGAGTTAGGCACTTTTCAAAATGGTGTTATTTTCTACTAATTTGTTTGTGCCCCTTGGTTCTTGGTGGTGAATTTATCATCTCATGCACTTGAATTAAAAGTAACCCCAGCATGCATGTTAAGAGCAATAACTGATACATCCTATCCAGTATCTCTTAAGAGAACCATTTGCCACTTAGTTCTATAGATTTATTAGTGGCCACGGCTCATAGTTTACTTGTCATGCAATTGTTTTTTACTACTGTAAGTGCCTCGGATAAACACTTAGTTTCATGTGTATACTTGTTGACACATGAAAAATTTGAAGCTTACGCCCGCCAGGTCGATGAGTAGCTGATGAGTAACGGCTTCGCTTCATTGATATTGTTTGTTGGTGATGCTATTTTCTCGCTGGGTTTAATATGGCCTTAATAACTGCTGATGTGTACTTGTGTTCTCTGATGTATGTTCTATTACGCTGTCGCTTATATGTCAACTTGATTAGAGTTTCATTTGACCCACTTTTATTTGGATTAATTTTAGGCAGCCTCGTGTTTTTTTTGAAGTAGATACTTTGTTATTCTCATATGTAGGCACGGTAAAATTTAAGAATTTTGGACATGTAATTTATTTATGAAGTATGTTCTAATTCTCTTATTTCTACCATCTACTATCTAATGTTGTTGCAAATATGTTAGGTACGATTTGGTAGCGGGCTTCTTGGTGCTGGCCATCACAATCCTCTATGACATGATACTTACCATCAGGAGGGCCGACGACAAGAACCTGAATAATAACCTCAATAGTATCATATGTTCTGTTGTTGTAAATTGGATTGTACTGGTTCCTGACCTTGTTGTGTGATACATTTTGTCAATATATTCTGTAAATTATCGTTTCATGGAGGATTTTGTAAACTGATGTGGTGTAGATACCAATGGATGACTGCATATTGAATATCCGTGTAATATATGATCACACTTTGGAAATACTTAGTCTTGGCCCAGAGTTGGTATTATGATTTGTGTAATGCATCATGGTAAAAAATGTATTGGTTCAAAATTGGTGCGCTAGATGTTTGCTAGAGGAAATTTAAATTGTGCCTAAATACATGATGATTTCTGTGACGGAATATAATGTCCACGTAGGCAGCCACGTCATTCCAATTGGTCGATCGAAAATCCTACGCGGCGTTGGTCCTGTGACAGTTTGTTCCGTCATGAATGTTTACGCCTGGGTGGGCTTGGGGGCAGATCCATGATGGTCAAGGACTGTCATGGAAGGCCTGATGTCATATCATGCGATATACATGACGGATTACAAATCCGTCATCGCTGGGCACCCATGACAGTTTTGCATTGATCCGTGACGGACGAGGACCGTCACGTATTAACAGGTTTCTTGTAGTGTGGATACTACCTCAAGCGGAAACACTATGTGTGATTAGGTACTTGGAGGAAGGCCACGGAGCAGCTACATCCAATGGACAAGACAGCGAGGACACCAAGTACGAGGGACAAGAAGAAGCACTGCCATTGGAGCTACAGCCACCGGACGACCGGTCGGGACCGGACGTCCGTCACCTGATGCCCAACCTGCCCAAGTCCCAGCCGATGCAAGCTACAGCGAGTGGACGTCCGGCCAGGAGCAGATGACCGGCCACACCTCCCAGCGAGCGGCCGACCGGCCTCCAACGGACGACCGACACCATCACTACCGAGGGCAAATTAGCGAAAGTCCGAAGTGACCGGACGTCCGGCGCCACCTTCACAGAACGGAAATAGCGGAACTCCGACGACTACCGGACGCCCGGATGCCCACGAGCCACCAGACGACCGGTCCCCAGCGGACGTCTGGTACCTGTCTGCGCATAGTTTTGGGCCCGAGGCCCATGTACCCCTTCACTTCGCCCCCATTTGCACTAAGACTATAAATAGACCTCCTCCTCCTCCTCCTCCTAGTTAGGGTTATCATAGGTTTAGCTCATTTGGGATAGAGCTTTGCTCATCCATACAGATCTACTCCACGAGAGAGACCGCAGCCTCTACGGAGAAGATCCATCTTGGATTCAAGACCCCTCATGGGAAGACCCATCGCGGGCTCAAGACCTCCTCACGGAGATGAACTCGTTACCCTATGTATCGTCCTTTGTTGGATTTGGACCGTGTATCTCTTTGTGTTTCGAGGATCTAGCACATGTGTGATCGCTTCTTGTCTAGTTGAGTGTTTCCTCTCGTTTCCCCTCGTGATTTCTCTCACGTTTCCCCTCATGTTCTTCGTAGGATCCCCTCCATTTCGTGAAAGATCGGCCACTAGGGTTCTACCCTACATCACTACTCCTTGATCCTTCATCTGAAAACAACGCGATAAGAAATCCGTAACCTCCTTGATTAGATCAAGTTTGGTTCCAAAGATCAGTATGTCATCGACATACAGACAAAGAATAACTCCTTCGCCCCCACCATGGCGATAGTACACACACTTTTCACCATTATTTACTACAAAGCAGGCAGCAGGTAATGTTTTTTCAAACTTCTCATGCCACTCCTTAGGAGATTGTTTAAGGCCATATAAAGACTTTAATAACTTGCACACCTTTCCTTCCTGACCAGGTACTACAAAACCATCTGGCTGATCCATGTAAATTTCCTCCTTCAACTCTCCATTGAGGAAAGCCATCTTAACATCCATTTGATGAACGAGAAGACCGTGTGAGGCAGCCAATGATAGTAGCATCCAAATAGTGGTCAGTCTAGCCACGTGTGAGTAAGTATCAAAGTAGTTTTCACCTTCTTTCTGGGTATAATCCTTGGCCATGATGATGTTTGCTAAGACTACGACGGTGTTTCCCCCAAGAGGAGAGGATGATGTAGCATAGCAACGGTAGGTATTTCCCTCAGTAATGAAACCAAGGTATCAAACTAGTAGGAGAACCAAGCAAAAAAACGTAAACATCCCCTGCACTCAAATAACAACCACTCGCAACCCGACGTGTTAAAGGGGTTGTCAATCCCTTTCGGGTAACGGCGCCTCAAGGCACGAAGACGGGAGAAAATTATAATAGATTGAAATAATAGATCGCAAATAAAATAAAGTGCAGCAAGATATTTTTGTATTTTTGGTCTAATAGATGTGAATAAAAATGCAAATGAAAAATAGATCGCAAGGCAAATATATGAAAAAGAAGACCCGGGGGCCGTAGGTTTCACTAGTTGCTTCTCTCGAGAAAAATAGCAAACGGTGGGTAAACAAATTACTGTTGGGCAATTGATAGAACTTCAAAAAATCATGACGATATCCAGCCAATGATCATTACATCGCCATCACGTCCAAGATTATTAGACCGACTCCTGCTTGCATCTACTACTATTACTCCACACATCGACCGCTATCCAGCATGCATCTAGTGTATTAAGTTCATGGAAAAACGGAGTAATGCAATAAGAACGATGACATGATGTAGACAAGATCCTTTTATCTATATGGCGGTAGATATAGATCTCGTCTTTTTATCCTTAGTAGCAACGATACATACGTGTTGGTTCCCTTTCTCTCATTGGGATCAAGCACCTTAAGATCGAACCCACTACCGGGCACCTCTTCCCATTGCAAGATAAATAGATCAAGTTGGACAAACAAAACCCAAATATCGGAGAAGAAATACGAGGCTATAAGAGATCAAAGAAACTCAAATAACTTTCATGGATATAAAAAGATATAACTGATCATAAACTCGAAGCTCATCAGATCCCAACGAACACACCGCAAAAAGAGTTACATCATATGGATCTCCAAGAGACCACTGTATTGAAAATTCAGCGAGAGAGAGAAATCCATCTAGCTACTAACTACGGACCCGAAGGTCTACAAAGAACTACCCACGCATCATCGGAGAGGCGCCAATGGAAGTGGTGAACCCCTCCGTGATGGTGTCTAGATTGGATCTGGTGGTTCTGGACTCTGCGGCGGCTGGATGAATATTTCGTCGACTCCCCTAGGTTTTGTGGATTTTTGGGGTATTTATAGAGCAAAGAGGCTGTCCGGGGGGCACCTGGCGTGGGCACAACCCACCAGGGCGCGCCTGGGCCTCCTGACATGCCCTGGTGGGTTGTGCCCCCCTCGGGGCACCCCCAGGTGCAACTAGGGCCCATTGCCTTCCTTCTGGCCCATAAAAATTCATCATGGAGTTTCGTGGCATTTGGACTCTGTTTGATATTGATTTCCTGCGATGTAAAAACAGCAACTGACACTTGGCACTATGGGTTAGTACCAAAAAATGATATAAAATGACTGTAAAATGATTATAAAACATACAAGATTGATAATAAAACAGCATTGAACAATCAAAAATTATAGATACGTTGGAGAGTATCAGCATCCCCAAGCTTAACTCCTACTCGTCCTCGAATAGGTAAGTGATAAAAACAGATTTTTTGATGTGGAGTGCTGTTCATCAAGTCATTTCATATTTTTTTTCTTTATAGCATGGACATATAGACTTTTATGTGATTCAAAGCAATAGTCTAGTTTTGACATAATAATTAAGATACTCAAGCATATCAACAAGCAACCATGTCTTTCAAAATATCAATGCTAAAATAAGTTATCCCTAGCCCATCATGCTCAAACATTGATCCATTCATGAAACACACTCGAATATTAACTACACCCAATACTTGAGCACGATCATATTGCCCCCTAGTTGGTGCTTTTGTAAGAGAAGACGGATACTCAAAATAAAGATAAAAATTGCATAAAGTAAAAGAAAGGCCCTTCCTAGAGGGAAGTAGGGATTTGTAGAGGTGCCAGAGCTCAAAACGAAAAATTAGAGATAAAAACATTTTGGGAGGTGTATCCATCCGACCAACGAAAACGACTCAGAGATACGAACACTTTCCATGCTAGATATGCCATAGGCTGTTCCCAAACAGAAAATAAAGGTTATACCTTTTCCCACCATTCTTTCACTTTCCATGGCTAGCCGTATCCACGGGTGCCCTCCATACCAACACTTTCCAAGGAATTTATTATTTGACAACATAAAGTAAATAGTTTTTTGCATTTCGGGACTGGGCATCCCTAAAACCTTTGCCTTACTCTCATGCAATGACAAGTGAATAAACACTCATCTTGAGAATAACACGTCTAGCATGGAAAACATTAGCCACTCGTTACCGTTCCGCGAGCGAAACAAATACACAAAAGAGAAGTTTATTTTGAAAATTAGAGATGGCACATACAAATTTGCTTAGAACGGCAAAAGAATACCACAAATAGGTGGATATAGTGGACTCATGTGGCAAAACTGGTTTAAAGGATTTTGGATGCACAAGTAGAGGTCATACTTAGTGCAAAATGAAGGCTAGCAAAAAGATTGAGAAGCGACCAACCAAGAAACGAATAATCTCATAAGCAAGCATTAAGCATAATTAACACCGAATAATGCACCACAAGTAGGATATAATTTTCGTTGCATGATTATTGACTTTCGTGCATGCATAGGGAATCACAAACCTTAACACCAATATTCTTACTAGAGCACAATTACTCATCAACATAACTCACATATCACATCATCATATCTCAAAACTATTACTAAGAATCAAGTTTATTTTGTCCAATGATCTTCATGACATTTTCGTTTTCTTTATCCTTCTTGGATATCTATCACTTTGGGACTAAGTTTTATGTGTTGCTTTTCTTAAGCTCAAACAAATATAAGTGAAGATCATGAGCATAACAAATTTTCTTTCTCTCAAAATAATTTAAGTGAAGCAAGAGAGAATTTCTTCAAAAATATGAAGCACACCGTGCTCAAAAAGATATAAGTGAAGCACTAGAGCAAGTCCTAGCTCATAAAAGATTTAAGTGAAGCATAGAGAGCAATTCAAACAAGTAATGATATAATTTTGGCTCTCTCAAATAAGTGTGTCCAGTAAGGATTGGTGACTTAAAGCAAAAAATAAAACAAGAAAAGACTCATATCATACAAGACGCTCCAAGCAATATACATATCATGTGACGAATAAAAATATAGCCTCGAGTAAAATACCGATAGTTGTTGGAAGAAAGCGGGGATGCCACTCGGGGGCATCCCCAAGCTTACTTGGTTGCTCATTCTTGGATAATATCTTGGGATGACGGGGCATCCCCAAGCTTAGGCTCTTGCATCCTTCCTTCATCCATCGTAAGATAACCCAAAACTTGAAAACTTCGATCACACAAAACTCAACAAAACCATTGTGAGATCCGTTAGTATAAGAAAGCAAAACACCACTATAAGTGCTGTATCAAACCAATTCACATTTTGTGTTTGTATTATATCTACTGTATTCCAACTTTTCTATGGCAAAAACTCATCAAAGAAAACCATAGAGCCATCAAAATAAGCACACAACACAAAGAAAACAGAATCTGTCAAAACAGAACAGTCTGTAGTAATCTGACATTGGCGAATACTTCTGGAACTCCAAAAATTCTACCAAAATAGGACGACTAGGGTAATTTGTATATTAATCTTCTGCAAAAAGAATCAGGGCAAAAGCTCTATTCTGTGATTTATGAAAATATTTTCATGAGCGCAAAGTTTCTGTCTTTTTCAGCAAGATTAAACAACTATCATCTAAGAAGATCCTATAGGCTTTACTTGGTACAAACACTAATTAAAACACAAAAAACACAATCATACCAGTAGCATAATTGTGTAAACACACAAGAACAGAAAGCAAAAAGCAAAAAAAATTATTCATTGGGTTGCCTCCCAGCAAGCGCTATAGTTTTACGCCCTTAGCTAGGCATAAGGCAAGGATCTAAGTTTTGTCTTCCGAAGTTTTGGTAATTTTGTAAGGGTTTTCTCAAACCCGGAAGGCTCTTTATGTTGGGGAACACAGTAATTTCAAAAAAAATCCTACGCTCACGCAAGATCCATCTAGGTGATACATAGCAACGAGAGGGGAGAGTATTGTCCACGTACCCTCATAGAACGAAAGCGGAAGCATTATGACAACGCGGTTGATGTAGTCGTACGTCTTCACGATACGACCGATCCTAGTACCGAAAGTACGGCACCTCCGCGATCTGCACACGTTCAGCTCGGTGACGTCCCATGAACTATAGATCCAGCTGAGTGTCGGGCGAGAGCTTCGTCAGCACGACGGCGTGATGACGGTAATGATGAAGTTACCGACGCAGGGCTTCGCCTAAGCACTACAACGATATGGCCGAGGTGGAAATCTGTGGAGGGGGGCCCGCACATGGCTAAAACAATCAACTTGTGTGTCTATGGGGTGCCCCCTCCCCCGTATATAAAGGAGGGGAGGAGGAGGCCGGCCGGCCCTAGAGGGCGCGGCAAGGGGGGAGGAATCCTACTCCTAGTAGGAGTAGGATTCCTCCTTTCCTAGTCCTACTAGGAGAGGGAAGGAAGGAGAGGGGGAGGGAGCCACCTCTTTGCTGCTGCCCTCTCTCTCCCCTAAAGCCCACTAAGGGCCCAATAACTTCCGGGGGGGGGGGCTTCCGATAACCCTCCGACACTCCGGTTTTATCCGAAACCTCCCGGAACACTTCCGGTGTCCGGACATAGCCGTCCAATATATCAATATTTATGTCTCGACCATTTCGAGACTCCTCGTCATGTCCGTGATCACATTCGGGACTCCGAACTACCTTCGGTACATCAAAACACATAAACTCATAATACCGATCGTCACCGAACGTTAAGCGTGCAAACCCTACGGGTTCGAGAACTATGTAGACATGACCGAGAATCATCTCTGGTCAATAACCAATAGCGGAAACTGGATGCTCATATTGGCTCCTACATATTCTACGAAGATCTTTATCGGTCAAACCGCATAACAACATACATTGTTCCCTTTGTCATCGGTATGTTACTTGCCCGAGATTCGATCGTCGGTATCCTCATACCTAGTTCAATCTCATGACTGGCAAGTCTCTTTACTCGTTCCGAAATGCATCATCCCGCAACTAACTCATCACAACGCTTGCAAGGCTTATAGTGATGTGCATTACCGAGAGGGCCCAGAGATACCTCTCCGATACACGGAGTGACAGATCCTAATCTCGATATATGCCAACTCAACAAACACCTTCAGAGACACCTGTAGAGCATCTTTATAATCACCCAGTTACGTTGTGATGTTTGATAGCACACAAAGTGTTCCTCCGGTATTCGGGAGTTGCATAATCTCATAGTCAGAGGAACATGTATAAGTCATGAAGAAAGCAGTAGCAATGAAACTGAAACGATCATAATGCTAAGCTAACGAATGGGTCTTGTCCATCACATCATTCTCTAATGATGTGATCCTGTTCATCAAATGACAACACATGTCTATGGCTAGGAAACTTAATCATCTTTGATTAACGAGCTAGTCAAGTAGAGGCATACTAGGGACACTCTGTTTGTCTATGTATACACACATGTACTAAGTTTCCGGTTAATACAATTCTAGAATGAATAGTAAACATTTATCATGAAATAAGGAAATAAATAATAATTTTATTATTGCCTCTAGGGCATATTTCCTTCAGTCTCCCACTTGCACTAGAGTCAATAATCTAGTTCACATTGCTATGTGATTTAACACCAATAGTTCACATCACCATGTGATTAACACCCATAGTTCACATCGCCATGTGACCAACACTCAAAATGTTTACTAGAGTCAGTAATCTAGTTCACATCGCCATGTGATTAACACCCAAAGAGTACTAAGGTGTGATCGTGTTTTGCTTGTGAGAGAAGTTTAGTCAACGGGTCTGCCAAATTCAGATCCATATGTATTTTGAAAATTTCTATGTCTACAATGCTCTCCACGGAGCTACTTTAGATAATTGCTCCCACTTTCAACATGTATCTGGATTGTGACTTAGAGTCATCCAGATCGGTGTCAAAGCTTGCATCGACGCAACTCTTTACGACGAACTCTTTATCACCTCCATATCTAAGGATAATTTTGACCACTGTCCAGTGATCTACTCATAGATCAAAATTGTACTCCCTTGCCAAACTCAGGGCAGGGTATACAATAGGTCTGGTACACAGCATGGCATACTTTATAGAACCTATGGCTGAGGCATAGGGAATGACTTTCATTATCTCTCTATCTTCTGTCGTGGTCGGGCTTTGAGTCTTACTCAACTTCACACTTTGCAAGACAGGCAAGGACTCTTTCTTTGACTATTCCATTTTGAACTACTTCCAAAACTTTTCAAGGTATGTACTCATTGAAAAAACTTATCAAGCATCTTGATCTATCTCTATAGATCTTGATGCTCAATTTGTAAGCAGCTTCACCGAGGTCTTTCTTTGAAAAACTCCTTTTAAACACTCCTTTATGCTTTCCAGAAAATTCTACATCATTTCCGATCGACAATATGTCATTCACATATACTTATTAGAAAAGTTGTAGTGCTCCCACTCACTTTCTTGTAAATACAGGCTTCACCGCAAGTCTGTATAAAACTATATGCTTTGATCAACTTATCAAAGCGTATATTCCAACTCCGAGATGCTTGCACCAGTCCATAGATGGATCGTTGGAGCTTGCATATTTTGTTAGCACCTTTAGGATTGACAAAAACTTCTGGTTGCATCATATACAACTCTTCTTTAATAAATCCATTAAGGAATGCAGTTTTGTTTATGCATTTGCCAGATTTCATAAAATGCGGCAATTGCTAACATGATTCGGAGAGACTTAAGCATCGCTACGAGTGAGAAAAACTCATCGTAGTCAACACGTTGAACTTGTCGAAAACCATTCGTGACAAGTCGAGCTTTGCAGATAGTAACACTACCATCAACATCCGTCTTCCTCTTGAATATCCATTTATTCTCAATGGCTTGCCGATCATCGGGCAATTCCACCAAAGTCCATACTTTGTTTTCATACATGGATCCTATCTCAGATTTCATGGCCTTAAACCATTTTGCGGAATCTGGGCTCATCATCGCTTCCTCATAGTTCGTAGGTTCGTCATGGTCTTGTAACATGACTTCCAGAATCGGATTACCGTACCACTCTTCTGCGGAACGTACTCTGGTTGACCTACGAGGTTCGGTAGTAAGTTGATCTGAAGTTTCATGATCATCATCATTAACTTCGTCACTAATTGGTGTAGGCATCACTGGAACTGATTTCTATGATGAACTACTTTCCAATTCGGGAGAAGGTACAATTACCTCATCAAGTTCCGCTTTCCTCCCACTCACTTCTTTCGAGAGAAACTTCTTCTCTAGAAAGAATCCATTCTCAGCAACAAAGATCTTGCCTTCGGATCTATGATAGATGGTGTACCCAACATTTTCTTTTGGGTATCCTATGAAGACGCACTTCTCCGATTTGGGTTCGAGCTTATCAGGTTGAAACTTTTTCACATAAGCATTGCAACCCCAAACTTTAAGAACCGACAGCTTAGGTTTCTAGCCAAACCATAGTTCATACGGTGTCGTCTCAGTGGATTAGACGGTGCCCTATTTAATGTGAATGTAGATGTCTCTAGTGCATAACCCCAAAACGATAGTGGTAAATCGGTAAGAGACATCATAGATTGCACTATATCCAATAAAGTACGGTTATGACGTTCGGACAGACCATTATGCTGTGGTGTTCCAGGTTTGTGAAACTATTCCACATTGTTTTAATTGAAGACCAAACTCGTAACTCAAATATTCGTCTCCGCGATCAGATCGTAGAAACTTTGTTTTCTTGTTACGATGATTTTCCACTTCACTCTGAAATTCTTTGAACTTTTCAAATGTTTTAGACTTATGTTTCATGAAGTAGATATACCCATATGTACTCAAATCATCTGTGAAGGTCAGAAAATAATGATACCCGCCACGAGCCTCAACACTCATCGGACCACATACATCAGTATGTATTATTTCCAATAAGTCAGTTGCTCGCTCCATTGTTCCGGAGAACGGAGTCTTAGTCATCTTGCCCATGAGGCATGGTTCGCAAGCATCAAGTGATTCATAATCAAGTGATTCCAAAAGCCCATCAGCATGGAGTTTTCTACATGCGCTTTACACCAATATGACGTAAACGGCAGTGCCACAAATATGTTGCACTATCATTATTAACTTTGCATCTTTTGGCTTCAATATTATGAATATGTGTATCACTATGATCGAGATTCAATAAACCATTTATATTGAGTGTATGACCATAGAAGGTTTTATTCATGTAAATAGAACAACAATTATTCTTTGACTTAAATGAATAATCGTATTGCAATAAACATGATCCAATCATATTCATGCTCAACGCAAACACCAAATAAAATTTATTTTAGGTTCAAAACTAATCCCGAAGGTAAAGGGAGTGTGCGATGGTGATCTTATCAACCTTGGAATCACTTCCAACACACATCATCACCTCACCCTTAACTAGTCTTTGTTTATTTTGCAACTCCCGTTTCGAGTTACTACTCTTAGCAACTAAACCAGTATCAAATATCGAGGGGTTGCTATAAACACTAGTAAAGTACACATCAATAACATGTATATCCAATATACCTTAGTTCACTATGCATCCTTCTTATCCGCCAAGTATCTAGGGCAGTTCCACCTCCAGTGACCATTTCCTTTGCAGTAGAAGCACTCAGTTTCATGCTTGGGTCTAGCTTTGGGCTTCTTCATGGGAGTGGCAACTTGCTTGCCATTCTTCTTGAAGTTCCCTTTCTTTCCCTTGCCCTTTTACTTGAAACTAGTGGTCTTGTCAACCATCAACACTTGATGCTTTTTCTTGATTTCTACCTTCGCCGATTTCAGCATCGCGAAGAGCTTGGGAATCGTTTCCGTTATCCCTTGCATATTATAGTTCATCATGAAGTTCTAGTAACTTGGTGATAGTGACTAGAGAACTCTGTCAATCACTATCTTATCAGGAAGATTAACTCCCACTTGATTCAAGTGATTGTAGTACTCAGACATTCTGAGCACATGCTCACTCGTTGAGCTATTCTCCTCCATCTTGTAGGCAAAGTACTGTCAGAGGTCTCATACCTCTTGACACGGGCATGAGTACGAGATACCAATTTCAACTCTTGGAACATCTTATATGCTCCGTGGCGTTCAAACATTTTTGAAGTCCCGGTTCTAAGCCGTAAAGCATGGTGCACTAAACTATCAAGTAGTCATCATATCGAGCTATGTCAAACTTTCATAACGTCTGCATCTGCTCCTGCAATATTTCTGTCACCTAGCGGTGCATCAAGGACATAATTCTTCTATGCAGCAATGAGGATAATCCTCAGATCACGGACCAAGTCCGCATCTTTGCTACTAACATCTTTCAACTTAGTTTTCTCTAGGAACATATAAAAATAAACAGGGAGCTACATCGCGAGCTATTGATCTACAACATAGATTTGCAAATACTATCAGGACTAAGTTCATGATAAACTAAAGTTTAATTAATCATATTACTTAAGAACTCCCACTTAGATAGATATCCCTCTAATCAACTAAACCATGTCCGATCATCACGTGAGATGGAGTAGTTTTCAATGGTGAACATCACTATGTTGATCATATCTACTATATGATTCACGCTCGACCTTTCGGTCTCAGTGTTCCGAGGCCATATCTGCATATGCTAGGCTCGTCAAGTTTAACCCGAGTATTTTGCGTGTGCAAAACTGGCTTGCACCCGTTGTATGTGAATGTAGAGCTCATCACACCCGATCATCACGTGGTCTCTCGGCACGACGAACTGTCGCAACGGTGCATACTCAGGGAGAACACTTATACCTTGAAATTTAGTGAGAGATCATATTATAATGCTACCGCCGAACTAAGCAAAATAAGATGCATAAAGGATAAACATCACACGAAATCGATATAAGTGATATGATATGACCATCATCATCTTGTCCCTTTGATCTCCATCTCCAAAGCACTGTCATGATCACCATCGTCACCGGCTTGACACCTTGATCTCCATCGAAGCATCGTTGTCATCTTGCCAACTATTGCTATCACGTTTATCACTACCGCTTAGTGATAAAGTAAAACAATTACATGGCGATTGCATTGCATACAATAAAACGACAACCATATGGCTCCTGCCAATTTCCGATAACTCGGTTACAAAACATGATCATCTCATACAATAAAATTTAGCATCATGTCTTGACCATATCACATCACAACATGCCCTGCAAAAACAAGTTAGACGTCCTCTACTTTGTTGTTGCAAGTTTTACGTGGCTGCTACGGGCTGAGCAAGAACCATTCTTACCTACGCATCAAAACCACAACGATTTTTCGTCAAGTGTGCTATTTTAACCTTCAACAAGGACCGGGCGTAGTCACACTCGATTCAACTAAAGTTGGAGAAACTGACACCCGCCAGCCACCTGTGTGCAAAGCACGTCGGTAGAACCAGTCTCGCGTAAGCGTACGCGTAATGTCGGTCCGGGCCGCTTCATCCAACAATACCGCCGAATCAAAGTATGACATGCTGGTAAGCAGTATGACTATTATCGCCCACAACTCTTTGTGTTTTACTTGTGCATATAACATCTACGCATAGACCTGGCTCGGATGCCACTGTTGGGGAACGCAGTAATTTCAAAAAAAATCCTACGCTCACGCAAGATCCATCTAGGTGATGCATAGCAACGAGAGGGGAGAGTGTCGTCCACGTACCCATGTAGATCGAAAGCGGAAGAGTTATTACAACGCGGTTGATGTAGTCGTACGTCTTCATGATCCGACCGATCCTAGTACCGAAAGTACGGCACCGCCGTGATCTGCACACGTTTAGCTTAGTGACGTCCCACGAACTCTAGATCCAGCTGAGTGTCGGGGAAGACCTTCATCAGCACGATGGTGTGATGTCGGTGATGATGAAGTTACCGACGCAGGGCTTCGCCTAAGCACTACAACGATGTGACCGAGGTGGAGATCTATGGAGGGGGGGGGGGCACCGCACACGGCTAAAACAATGAACTTGTGTGTCTATGGGGTGCCCCCCTCCCCCGTATAGAAAGGAGGGGAGGAGGAGGCCAGCCGGCCCTAGAGGGCGTGGCAAGGGGGGAGGAATCCTCCTCCTAGTAGGAGTAGGATTCCTCTTTCCTTGACCTACTAGGAGAAGGAAGGAAGGAGAGGGGGAGGGAGAGGGAAAGAGGGGTCGCTCCCCCTCCCTTACTCCAATTCGGACTCCCTTGGGGGGGGTGCCACCTCCTGGCTGTTGCCCTCTCTATCCCCTAAAGCCCACTAAGGGCCCAATAACTTCCCGGGGGGTTCCGATAACCCTCCGGCACTCCAGTTTTATCCGAAACCTCCCGAAACACTTCCGGTGTCCGAACATAGCCGTCCAATATATCAATATTTATGTCTTGACCATTTCGAGACTCCTCGTCATGTTCGTGATCACATCCGGGACTCCGAAATACCTTCGGTACATGAAAACACATAAAATCATAATACCGATCGTCACTGAACGTTAAGTGTGCGGACCCTACGGGTTCGAGGACTATGTAGACATGACCGAGACTCATCTCTGGTCAATAACCAATAGCGGAACCTGGATGCTCATATTGGCTCCTACATATTCTACGAAGATCTTTATCGGTCAAACCGCATAACAACATACGTTGTTCCCTTTGTCATCGGTATGTTACTTGCCCGAGATTCGATCGTCGGTATCCTCATACCTAGTTGAATCTCATTACCAGCAAGTCTCTTTACTCGTTCCATAATGCATCATCCCACAACTAACTCATTAGTCACAATGCTTGCAAGGCTTATAGTGATGTGCATTACCGAGAGGGCCCAGAGATACCTCTCCGATACACGGAGTGACAAATCCTAATCTCGATATATGCCAACTCAACAAACACCTTTGGAGACACCTGTGGAGCATCTTTATAATCACCCAGTTACATTGTGATGTTTGATGGCACACAAAGTGTTCCTCGGTATTCAGGAGTTGCTAATCTCATAGTCAGAGGAACATGTATAAGTCATGAAGAAAGCAGTAGCAATGAAACTGAAATGATCATAATGCTAAGCTAACGAATGGGTCTTGTCCATCACATTATTCTCTAATGATGTGATCCCGTTCATCAAATGACAACACATGTCTATGGCTAGGAAACTTAACCATCTTGGATTAACGAGCTAGTCAAGTAGAGGCATACTAGGGACACTATGTTTGTCTTTGTATTCACACATGTACTAAGTTTCCGGTTAATACAATTCTAGAATGAATAATAAACATTTATCATGAAATAAGGAAATTAATAATAACTTTATTATTGCCTCTAGGGCATATTTCCTTCACTTTACGCTTCCCTAAATTCTCTAGAAAAGACACCATCTTAAGATCCAAAATATCCAATCGCTTGTTGCAAAGAGTAATCAAATTAATCATGCGATTGATACTACCATCGAGGTGCTTAAGGGGTTCACTATATTTATGTATTTCAACCATATGTTTATGCAAATCACCAAGTTTATCCAACATTTGAACTCCCTCAGGGGTAAAGGAAAACCCCTTCTTTTGAGGAGGAATTCCCAAAATTCCTTCCAAAATTTCAGAGGCAGCATTTGCATCAAGCTCAATAAAATTTCCTTTAGCGGCAAAATCAAGAAGTTGTCTATGATGCAAAGCTAATCCTATGTAAAAATTACGAAGCAAAACTTTACCACCCCCCTTTAGATTGGAAACACGATATGATTCCGTAAGCCTATACTAGGCATCTTTCAAATTTTCTCCTTGTCTTTGCTTGAAGTAAAGAACTTCAAAATCTGGTGACAAAGGAGGAGTAGGGACACTAGCCATCAAGACTAGAAAGCAAGAAAGCGGCGAACGAAAAAAGGGAGGCGAATAAAAGAGCAAATTTTTGTGAAGTGGGGGAGATGAAAACGAGAGGCAAATGGAAAATAATGTAAATTGCTAGGAGATGAGATTTGTGATTAGGAACCTGGTTATGTTGAAGATCCTCCCCGGCAATGGCACCAGAAAATTCCCTTGATGATGTTTGCTAAGACTACGTCGGTGTTTCCCCCAAGAGGAGAGGATGATGTAGTGTAGAAACGGTAGGTATTTCCCTCAGTGATGAAGCCAAGGTATCGAACGAGTAGGAGAACCAAGCAACAAAACGTAAACAGCCCCTGCACCCAAATAACAGCCACTCGCAACCCGACGTGTTAAAGGGGTTGTCAATCCCTTTCGGGTAACGGCGCCTCAAGGCACGAAGACGGGAGAAAATTATAATAGATTGCAAATAAAATAAAGTGCCGCAAGATATTTTTGTATTTTTTGTTTAATAGTTCTGAATAAAAGTGCAAAGGAAAAATAGATCGCAAGGCAAATATATGAAAAAGAAGACCCGGGGGCCGTAGGTTTCACTAGTGGCTTCTCTCGAGAAAAATAGCAAACGGTGGGTAAACAAATTACTGTTGGGCAATCGATAGAACTTCAAATAATCATGACGATATCTAGGCAATGATCATTACATAGGCATCACGTCCAAGATTAGTAGACCGACTCCTGCCTGCATCTACTACTATTACTCCACACATCGACCGCTATCCAGCATGCATCTAGTGTATTAAGTTCATGGAAAAACGGAGTAATGCAATAAGAATGATGACATGATGTAGACAAGATCCGTTTATCTATATGGCGGTAGACATAGATCTCGTCTTTTTATCCTTAGTAGCAACGGTACATACGTGTCGGTTCCCTTTCTGTCACTGGGATCAAGCACCGTAAGATCGAACCCACTACCGGGCACCTCTTCCCATTGCAAGATAAATAGATCAAGTTGGCCAAACAAAACCCAAATATCAGAGAAGAAATACGAGGCTATAAGAGATCATGCATATAAGAGATCAAAGAAACTCAAATAACTTTCATGGATATAAAAAGATATAACTGATCATAAACTCGAAGTTCATCAGATCCCAACAAACACACTGCAAAAAGAGTTACATCATATGGATCTCCAAGAGACCATTGTATTGAGAATTCAGCAAGAGATAGAAAGCCATCTAGCTACTAACTACAGACCCGAAGGTCTACAAAGAACTACTCACGCATCATTGGAGAAGCACCAATGGAAGTGGTGAACCCCTCCGTGATGGTGTCTAGATTGGATCTGGTGGTTCTGGACTCTGCGGCGGCTGGATGAATATTTTGTCGACTCCCCTAGGGTTTGTGAATTTTTGGGGTATTTATAGAGCAAAGAGGCGGTCCAGGGGGCACCCGAGGTGGGCACAACCCACCAGGGTGCGCCTGGGCCTCCTGGCGCGCCCGGGTGGGTTGTGCCCCCATCGGGGCACCCCCCAGGTGCAACCAGGGCCCATTGCCTTCCTTCTGGCCCATAAAAATTCATCGTGGAGGTTCGTGGCATTTGGACTCCGTTTGATATTGATTTCCTGTGATGTAAAAAACATGGAAAAAATAGCAAGTGACACTTGGCACTATGTCAATAGGTTAGTACCAAAAATGATATAAAATGACTATGAAATGATTATAAAACATCCAAGATTGATAATAAAACAGCATGGAACAATCAAAAATTATAGATACTTTGGAGACATATCAGGCCACAAGCCGTGCTTTTTACTTTTCAATCGTACCATCAGGTCTAAGCTTTTTCTTGAACACCCACTTACATCCTACAGGTTTGCACCCATAAGGATGGTCATTGATTTCCCAGGTTTTGTTAGCTAAGGTGGAATCTATCTCGCTGCGAAGAGCTTCCTTCCAGTAGTCAGCATCAGAGGATGCATAGGCTTCTGAAATAGTCCTGGGTGTGTCATCCACGAGGTACACAATGAAATCATCACCAATGGAATTTGCGGTCCTCTATCTTTTACTCCTCACAGGAGTTTCATTGTCATCCTCAACAGGATTCTCAATATGTTCCATCGCCATGGTGGGTTCAGGAGTTACATCAACTTCCTGACTAGATGGGGTAGGTATCTCCTGATTTGATGAACTCAACATATCCTTCATAGGAAATATGTCCTCAAAGAAAGTTGCATAATTTTTCTCCATAATTGTACCAACATGCATGTTGAATACCTCAGATTTTATTATCAAAATCTATAGCAAATGCTATGAAAAGCATAGCCCAGAAGAACACAATCCATGGTTTTTGGTCCAAGCTTGCACTTCTTGGAAATTGGTATATTGACTTTAGCCAAACAGCCCCAAGTACGTAGGTAGGAGAGTTTCAATCTTTTCCTTTCCCATTCCTCAAAAGTAGTCATGGTCTTATGCTTTGTGGGAACTTGGTTTAGGACATGACATGCCATCATTAGTGCCTCCCCCCACCATGCCTTGGAGAGACCCGATGTGTCTAACATGGTGTCAACCATATCAGTTCGAGTTTGGTCTTTCTTTTGGCTACCCCATTTGACTAAGGTGAGTAGGGAGGCGTCCTCTCATGGATCATACCATGTTCCGCACAAAACAAATCAAATTCATTGGAAAAATACTCTCCACCACGATCATACCTAAGTCGTTTAATTTTTCGATCAAGTTGGTTCTCTGCTTCAGGTTTATAGTTTTTGAAGAAATTTAAAGCCTCATCTTTTGATTTCAAAAGATACATGTAACAATATCTAGTGGAGTCATCAATCAACGTCATGAAGTATTTCTTTCCACCTTTTGTCAACGCGCCATTCATCTCACAAAGATCAGAATGTATAAGCTCTAGTGGCACCAAATCTCTTGTCTCTGCAGTCTTATCGGACTTGCGAGGTTGCTTAGCTTGCACACACACTTGGCACTTGGAGCCCTTGACTGTAGTAAATTTTGGAATTAAACTCATGTTTGCTAGCCGCGTCATGCAACCAAAGTTAATATGACAAAGTCGTGAATGCCAAATGTTGGACTCATTATCGTGGCAAACATTATTAATAACTTTAGTGCAAATATCTGACAAAGATAGGCGGAACAAGCCTTCACCCTCGTAGCCTTTTCCAACATATTGTCCATACTTAGAAATTATAACTTTATTGGACTCAAAAACCAACTTAAAACGATCTCCATATAAACGGTAACCACTAACGAGATTTTTATTGATGGAGGGCACATGATGAACGTTCTTTAGGCGCACGATCTTCCCCAAAGTAAACTTCAGATCGACCGTACCGACACCTCGAACAATGGCATGTGGCCCATTCCCCATCAGCACGGGAGAAGTCCCTGTGGCCTGGTAAGAAGAAAAAATGGAGGCGTCAGCACAAACATGTACATTTGCACCGGTGTCAATTAACCAATCAGGGGATTGAAATACTGAAAGGATGGTAGGAAAAATAACGTACCCTGATTCCTTCATATCAGTATTACTGATGACAACATTAGCAGACTTGCCGCTCTTCTCATGTTCGCGCTCCTCAAAGCGGTTAGGAAATTTCGGAGCCCAGTGATTAGGATGACCGCACACATAGCAAAGTCCCTTCCCCTTCTTATGAGAATTCTTCTTGAAGTTGGTAGAACGTGACGGCTTGTTCTTCGTATCAAACTTGCCTTTGGCCTGAGTTTTGTTCTTGTTGTTTTCGAACTTATGGGGCTGGAAGTTCTTCTTCTGTACCATGTGGGCACTGGAAGCTCCCTCAGAAACTCGAGCACGTGTGTCCTTTGCTCTCGCCTTCTCTTTAACATCAAGAGTACCAATGAGATCCAAAACAGAAAACTCCTATCTCTTGTATTTCAGGGAAGTAGAAAAATTGTTCCACGAAGGTGGAAGCTTGGCAATGATGCCTCCGGCAACAAATTTGTCCAGCAACACACACTTGAAGTACTCAAGTTCTTTTGCGAGCGACTGTATCTCATGGGCCTGCTGGACAGCAGAACGCTCATTAGTCATCTTGTAGTCATAGAATTGCTCCATGACATCAACTCGCTGCCAGTGTCCGAGGCCCCAAACTTGGCTTCGAGCGCAACCCACATGTCCTTGTCGTTGTCAAACAACATATACGAATCCACAATGGAATCGTCCAGAACACTCAGAAGGGCGCCTTTAAAGAGGGTATCGATCTTCTCAAAAGCTTCCTGCTGTGCAGGTTCAAGATTGCCCTTAGGCTTGCCCTTGGTGGCTTCATAGCAGTACATGGTCTGGAACTAGTAAACCGCTCTCGTGCGCTTATATTGCACGCCCTTAAAGGTAGGCGGCTTCAGATGCGCAGCAAAACCACTCAGAGCGAATTGCCTATAATCAGGTTGTTGGATAGTTGAATATATGAGCAAATTACTACGAGATTTAATCCGAATAAGAACTAAATAAATCATGACAACAATAATAGAGACTAAACTAATGATGCGGACTAGCATAGTAGATGAACAGATCGAATCTAGGGCACAGACTAGAAACATGAATTCTACCACGATCTCGAATAGGAAGGAAAAAATCACACACGGTGCAACGGGAGCAACACCACCGTTGGCGTTGAGGTTGGCACCCATGTCGTTGAGGAAGAGGTTGCCGAGGTCGGGGAAGAAGTTGTTGTCGGTGAAGTCCTCGCTGCCAGTAGTCGCGCGAGTGCGCTCCCCAAAAACCTGATCGCCCCTCTCCCGTACAGGATCACTAGAGGCGGGGTTCCAAAGGCCTGCTGTCCCTTCTCGCGGTGCACGCCGAAAGAAGGGATGAAGAAGACTTGCGTGGCGACGCAATGATCTGGAATAGTGGTGCGAAACCATACGATGTGGCAGACTATATAATGCAGTCCGGGTAGGTCGTGGGAGTAAGCCCCACATCCGAGTCGCGATCCAAAAGAATCGGAAACAGTTCAAGAATTAATGCATCCGTTAATTATTAATTAATGACTCATTATTTTTTCCCGAGCAGAAAAATATAGACAATGTGCATAGCTCTGTCCTCGGCTCGGCTCAATCCTGCAACCCGCGACACATCATGACGAGGCGAGCGAGGAGGAGGAGCGCGCGTGTAGGTCTCCTCTTCTCATGCTCATACAAGTGGTAGAAGAGCTCACCTTATAAAGAGGTGCAAGTCTCACTCAACTTCCGGGGTGGGTCTAAACTTTAGTCTCACTCACACCACTCACATGTGTGCATGAATGGGCCAAGAGAATTTCATAATTTAGTTGGGCTTTGGGCGAAAGGCCTACTAGCAGTTTCCAACAATAGCCACAAACATTAACCAGACGAGGCATCTCATACTCCCGATCTGGTTGGCATGAGTTTCGAGAAACCAAGTCAGAGGCTATAACGCAAAAGTTGCCACACAATGATCTTGATCTTCATAGGTTAGGCGCTTTCCAAGAAGGAGTGGTAAACAATAGAGTGGACCGTCATCATAGGGCGCATTATGCCAAACAAACAAAGAAGAACGTCGGAGGGGGAAACACCAAGACATGACGTTTGGATCATCCAAAAGCATCAGTGGGAGGGCCGCCCAAAGGCCGACCCAAGAAACGGTTTCCTCGGGCCCAACCATTCGTCGGAACGAGACGTTCCAATTCCCATTGAGGACGACCGAGGAAACCAATAATAACGGGCTTGAGCAGATAACAAACAAGTTTGAAAACTCAACGCAAAAGAGGAGAGCCGCCCATGCAAGGATCTAACCAGAAGAGGGTCCCCTCTCCATTGCTTATGGAGTAGTGAGTGTCGGTGTCAAAACCGGCAGATCTCGGGTAGGGGGTCCCAAGCTGTGCGTCATGGATCGATGGGTAGCAGGAGACAGGGGACACGATGTTATACCCAGGTTCGGGCCCTCTCTATCGAGGTAATACCCTACTTCCTGCTTGATTGATCTTGATGAATATAGGGTTACAAGAGTTGATCTACCTCGAGATCATATGTTGTGGTCTAAGACCTAAGGGTATGATGAGTAATGTCATAATGATCTAGCATATCCCTATCGACTAGCCCGGCATCGGCTTATATAATGTACCAGAGGCCTAGGATAACAAGAGTCCTAGCCGAATACGCCGGTGGAGAGGAGTCCTTGTCTTGATCACCAAGTCTTGTGGAATCTTCCTCGTGTATACTTTGGCTGTCCGAACTGGCCCATGAGTAAATGGCCATGGGGGTCCTTAGCCCAATCCAACTGATCGGGAGATGACGTGGTGAGTACCCCCTAGTCCAGGACACCGTCAGTAGCCCCCTGAACCGATCATCAAGTTGCGGATGCTCCTTGATTCTTCCTTACTGTTCTTCGTCTTCGGTCATCGGTCTTGAAAACTGGTTCAACAAATCTTCTTATCTTCGATCTTCGAGGATCGCCGAAGTAAATCCGAAGAGTTTACACGTCGGGTATCCGAGGAGCCCCTTTAAATTATCGGCCTTTATCAATGGCTTGTTATTTTTATGCCCACCTCGGGTTCGAAGTTGTTCCTGGGCGGCGGTGTCCTCTTGCATCCGAGCTCCAACGCCGGACTGCATTCGAGGTATCTTTTGCAGCCGAGCACCAACGCCGGACTGTATCCGAGCTCCAATGCCGGACTATATCCGAGGTGTCATAGATCACCTTCGCTTGAAGAAGTTTAAAGGAGGTTAACCGAGCTTAATGCCGGAAATGCCCTCTATAGAGCCAGCCACTTGCATCCGAGCTTCATGCCGGACTGCTTCCGAGGTGATGCACCACCTCGGGCTTGGTCTGATTTTTGATGCGTGTAAATTTATTTGCTGTCAATATGTATAACTAGTAACCCTCAAGGTGTGTGTCAGTCTAAAACCCGAGATGCACCTGAAGGAAAACAAGAAACCGCTGATCCTAGTAGCCCCTGAGACTCAGGTCGATGCACGAATTCGGCCTGAGGATCAACTCCTAGCTCAGCAGCATACGTAGGAATAGAAACGCAGTGTAATATATTAGAGATAATAGTGATCAGCGAATGAGCCCTTGAGAGAGGGTCTTGAGAAGTTGCCGTACTATATTAGCTTTATGCCAGATAGGTCCAGATGGTACCTGTTGTTGTCCGAAGACGCGTTTGCCTATAGTTCGGTCAAGCTGAGCACTAAGCACTTTGAATTCTCTGCATTGAATAAGCAATGCAGTAGCCCCCGAGACACTGGTCGGGTGGCAACACCAGATCAGGGGATCGAGGTGCCACTTTAATATTAGTAAATGATAAGCCCGAAGCCCAGTAGCCCCCGAGCCTTAATGCGGGCACGGGTGGCCGAATTAAGGATCGATATCCAGAGTAAAATCACAAATTGTGTGTAGTGATTCTATGTATCCAAGTACTTTACATCATTAATGCTCGGATCCGCATTGTACAAAACTTTGTTGACCGACCATCGGCTTCAACCTCCTCGGCCAGAAGCCAGGGAGTGTTTGTCCTACTTTATAAAGCCTTTATGAGGGCGAAGATTTAAGAAAAACAACGCAATCTGGCCATATGGTTTTACAAATAAAGGTACGCAAAGAGATATGTTATATTACAGTTTAACATAAGAAATGTCTTCCAAAGAAAATAGTCCCGCTATCGGCTCCTTTCTTTGGGTTGTCATGCTGATCATGATCATGAAACCTCACCTCCGATCAATGTGGGAGGAAAATATTGAGGATTTAGCTCGGGGAAAGTTCCCGAACTCTATGGTATTAATGAACCAAAAATTTGACTTCTGTCGTTGCCGACCAATTATACCGTTTAAGATCGCTAGCTTTCGGCTTCACCCAGTCTGAGGTACTAACTCGGTTGACCCGGTACTAACAATCATAGAGGTGATCCCTTTACCGCCTAGCCGAACAATCCGGAACGTAGGGGTAAGCACAGGAGCCAGGCAACCCAGCTTGGCCAAAATCTTAAGTCAAATCGATGTATATTTAGGGCTTTATAACGATAATTACGAAAGGCAGTGCTTGTATAATGAATACAACACTGATGATATATGTTTATTTTGACTCTGTTGGACCGTTTATCATTTGAAAGTGGCCCATTGTCGGCTTACACCCCTTTGTAGATGCTATGCAGGGTGTTTCTGCAATAACAAAACAACCCTTAGCCGACGTCTCGGTGCCCGAAGGCGGTTGTGTTAGCGGAAACAAGCCAATCAGATATGCGGGGTTTATAACTTTCACTTAGTCATAGGAGCTTAAAGTTGGGAGGCTAGTTACTAGCCCCCGGTTAGTGTTCGGCGAGAACCAAGGTCAAGCCGTAAACACTTCGGCCAATGTTATGAACGGCCCGTCATTTAACACCGTCATCGGATCGCTGACCAGTTTACGCTTATTGTGACAGTCAGTTTTCGGCTTTCTCCACTGAGGTGCTTAACCATGCGAGCTGGAAGCACAATCGCAGTGGTTCTCCCTTTGCACAACTAGCCGAACAAAGTGGAACGAAAGAGGCAAGCACAGGAGCCGGGCAACCCTACTATTGACCGAAGACACAATTCGAAACCAATGCATATATAGCAATATCCGAGAATGTTTTTGCCGAATCTCTAAAGGTGTCCGGCATTGCACTGCGAGACTTATGCTTGGAAAGCCAAGAACTTCAGTAAAAACTTGACGTCCGAACTAGATCATGTGTTCGGTGCCAATCCGAAAATTGAAGAAAAAAGAAAAAATTGTGCTTCTGTCGTATTTTAACATGACACATCCGATCTCAAGACTTTCAAGCGGGTCAGCCTACGGCTTCAATATCCTTATCCCGAAGACGGAGTACTTCTCCGAGGCCAGTTTAGCAAACTGAACTCGAGCGACGTTTAGAGAGAAGACAGGCTATCCGGCTATTGACCATACACTCGAGTAAAAAAAGGAGCGGTAGAAAAAGACTTTGCAACGACCAAAAAGAAAACACATTTACTATAAAACGACTCATACTAATTTAAGAGCCCCCAAGTGACTTGGGTAAAAGAATTTTATGTATAATGATTGTATGTACCGAATTGCTTATATCATATCTGTGTTCACCCGAACTTTAAACGCATCTTAACCGACCGTCGGCTTCTCCCTCTTCGGTCAAGGGCCGAAAAGTGTTATGTACTCCACCTGTCGAGAATATCGATGGTGTTTCCGATAACCAGGCAATCAGGCCATAAGGCTGTCACAGACAAAGCGCGCTCAGGGAACTTATGCTATATTACTGACGAAGTGTAAGAAGCATCTTCGAAGAAAATAGTACCCCCACTGATACCTTTCTTCGGTTGCTCATTGTTACTATGAGACTTGTGCAATAGATTTTTGTACTCATGAGTGATACGTCTCCAACGTATCTATAATTTATGAAGTATTCATGCTATTATATTATCCATCTTGGTTGTTTAATGGGCTTTACTATGCACTTTTATATTATTTTTGGGACTAACCTATTAACCCAGAGCGCAGTGCTAGTTTCTGTTTTTCCCTTGTTTCAGTGTTTCGCAGAAAAGGAATATCAAACGGAGTCCAAACGGAATGAAACCTTCGGGAGCGTGATTTTTGGAACGAACGTGATCCAGGAGACTTGGAGTTGAAGTCAGGGAAGCTTCGAGGTGGCCACGAGGCAGGGAGGCGCGCCTGCCCCCCTGGGCGCGCCCCCACCCTCGTGGGCCCCTCCTGGCTCCCCTGACCGACTTCTTTTGCCTATATATATATCCATATACCCTATAACCATCAGGGAACAAAATAGATCGGGAGTTCCGCCGCCGCAAGCCTTTGTAGCCACCAAAAACCAATCGGGACCCTGTTCCGGCATCCTGCCGGAGTTGGGATCCCTCACCGGTGGCCATCTTCATCATCCCGGCGATCTCCATGACGAGGAGGGAGTAGTTCACCCTCGGGGCTGATGGTATGTACTAGTAGCTATGTGTTTGATCTCTCTCTCTCTCGTGTTCTTGAGGTGGTACGATCTTGATGTATCGCGAGCTTTGCTATTGTAGTTGGATCTTATGATGTTTCTCCCCTCTACTCTCTTGTGATGGATTGAGTTTCCCCTTTGAAGTTATCTTATCGGATTGAGCCTTTAAGGATTTGAGAACACTTGATGTATGTCTTGCCGTGCTTATCTGTGGTGATAATGGGATATTCACGTGATCCACTTGATGTATGTTTTGGTGATCAACTTGCGGGTTCAGTGACCTTGTGAACTTATGCATAGGGGTTGGCACACGTTTTCGTCTTGACTCTCCGGTAGAAACTTTGGGGCACTCTTTGATGCACTTTGTGTTGGTTTGAATAGATGAATCTGAGATTGTGTGATGCATATCGTATAATCATACCCATGGATACTTGAGGTGACATTGGAGTATCTAGGTGACATTAGGGTTTTGGTTGATTTGTGTCTTAAGGTGTTATTCTAGTACGAACTCTATGATAGATCGAACGGAAAGAATAGCTTCATGTTATTTTACTATGGACTCTTGAATAGATCGATCAGAAACAATAACTTTGAGGTGGTTTCATACCCTACAATAATCTCTTTGTTTGTTCTCCGCTATTAGTGACTTTGGAGTGACTCTTTGTTGCATGTTGAGGGATAGTTATATGATCCAATTATGTTATTATTGTTGAGAGAACTTGCACTAGTGAAAGTATGAACCCTAGGCCTTGTTTCAACGCATTGCAATACCGTTTGTGCTCGCTTTTATCATTAGTTACCTTGCTGTTTTTATATTTTCAGATTACAAAAACCTATATCTACCATCCATATTGCACTTGTATCACCATCTCTTCACTGAACTAGTGCACCTATACAATTTAACATTGTATTGGGTGTGTTGGGGACACAAGAGAATCTTTGTTATTTGGTTGCAGGGTTGTTTGAGAGAGACCATCTTCATCCTACGCCTCCCACGGATTGATAAACCTTAGGTCATCCACTTGAGGGAAATTTGCTACTTTCCTACAAACCTCTGCACTTGGAGGCCCAACAACGTCTACAAGAAGAAGGTTGCGTAGTAGACATCAATGAGTTCTGTTGTGTGCCGACCATGATTAAAAACAATAAGAGCGCTAGCTTTCGGCTTCACCCAGTCTGAGGTCCGAGCTCGGATGACCCGATCATGACAATCGTAGAGGTGCTCCCTTTACTCCCTAGACGAACAATCGGGAATGTAGGGGTAAACACAGGAGCAAGGCAACCCAGCTTACGGAACATTTAAGTCAACATGGTGCATATTGTGGCGTAATACACTAACAAGGAATGAAGCCATACAAGTATAATCATATGCAAGAGGAAAGGCTTCATAAAGGAAGCCCCCAAGTAAACGGGTTATTTGAATTTGTGTATCACAAAGAAAGTTTTGACAAGGAAGTTTTCCACATACAACTTTTAGCCAAAAAAGTATAATGCTTGGTCGAACCGAACAAAATTTAAAATTGGAAGTTCTGAGCATAAAAGCGACTTAGCTGGTTAATGTGCTCGGTGTCGATGCACGACCCGAGCTTACGGCGGGATGATAACCCACAAGTATAGGGGATCAATTGTAGCCTCTTTCGATAAGTAAGAGTGTCGGACCCAACGAGGAGCTAAAGGTAGAGCAAATATTCCCTCAAGTTCTATCGACCACCGATACAACTCTACGCACGCTTGACGTTCGCTTTACCTAGAACAAGTATGAAACTAGAAGTACTTTGTAGGCGCTGTTGGATAGGTTTGCAAGAATATAAAGAGCGCGTAAATAAAAAGTAGGGGCTGTTTAGATAAAGACACAATAAATTAAATATAGCGAGTGTGGAAAAGTGGTGGTAGGAGTTGCGAAATTGTCCCTAAGCAATTGACTACTTTACTAGACCGATAGCAAGTATTATGTGGGAGAGGCCACTGCTAGCATGTCATCCCTGACTTGGAATTCTATGCACTTATGATTGGAACTATTAGAAAGCGTCCGCAACTACTAACGTTCATTAAGGTAAAACCCAACCATAGCATTAAGATATATTGGTCCCCCTTCAATCCCGTATGCATCAATTTATATGCTAGGCTGAAGCTTCTATCACCCTTGCCCTCCAATACAGTCCTATCAACATACAACTAACCCTATGGTGTGATCCATGCGCGCGCTCATATGATGGGCACCAAAGGACAACAACATAACCACAGGCGAATTAAATCAATCATAGCAATTCATCAACCACCGATAGGACAACGAAAATCTACTCAGACATCATAGGATGGAAACACATCATTGGTTAATAATATGAAGCATAAAGCACCATGTTCAAGTAGAGGGTACATCAGGTTGCGGGAGAGTGGACCGTTGTAGATAGAGGGGGGAAGGTGATGGAGATGTTGGTGAAGATGGCAGAGGTGTTGGTGTAGATCGCGGCAATGATGATGGCCCCCGGCGGCGTTCTCCTTCTTCTTCTTCCTTGACCTTCTCCCTAGATGGCAGAAGGGTTTCCCCTCTGGTCCATGGTCTCCATGGCGTGGGAGGGGTGAGAGCCCCTCCGAGATTGGATCTGTCTCTCTGTCTCTCTCTGTTTCTACGCTCTCGTCTGCTGCCCTTTCACCGTTTCGTATATATATGGAGATCCGTAACTCCGATTGGACTGAAACCTTCGCCGTGTTTTTTTAACCAAAAATTAGCTTTCTTGCGGCCGAAGAAGGGCATCAACTGCCTTACGGGTGGCCCACGAGGGTCAGGGGCGCGCCCCCCTGCCTCGTGGCCACCTCGTGATTCTTCTTCTGGAATTCTCCAAATATTCCAAAAATATTCTCCGTCTGTTTTTATCCCGTTTGGGTTCCGTTTGATATGGATATTCTGCGAAACATAAAACATGCAACAGACAGGAACTGGCACTGGGCACTGGATCAATATGTTAGTCCCAAAAATAGTATAAAAAGTTGCCAAAAAGTATATGAAAGTTGCATAATATTGGCATGGAACAATCAAAAATTATAGATACGACGGAGACGTATCAGCATCCCCAAGCTTAATTCCTGCTCGTCCTCGAGTAGGTAAATGATAAAAAGATAATTTTTGATGTGGAATGCTACCTAGCATAATCTTGATCATGTATCTAATCATGGCATGAATATTAAGATATGAGTGATTCAAAGCAATAGTCTATCATTTGACATAAAAACAATAATACTTCAAGCGTACTAATAATGCAATCATGTCTTTTCAAAATAACATGGCCAAAGAAAGTTATCCCTACAAAATCATATAGTCTGGCTATGCTCCATGTTCACCACACAAAATATTCACATCATGCACAACCCCGATGACAAGCCAAGCAATTGTTTCATACTTTTGATGTTGTCAAACCTTTTCAACTTTCACGCAATACATGAGCGTGAGCCAAGGACATAGCACTATAGGTGGAATAGAATATGATGATGGGGGTTATGTGGAGAAGACCAAAAAGGAGAAAGTCTCACATCGACGCGTCTAATCAACGGGCTATGGAGATGCCCATCAATTGATGTCAATGTGAGGAGTAGGGATTGCCATGCAACGGATGCACTAGAGCTATAAGTATATGAAAGCTCAAACTGAAACTAAGTGGGTGTGCATCCAACTTGCTTGCTCATGAAGACCTAGGGCATTTGAGGAAGCCCATCGTTGGAATATACAAGCCAAGTTCTATAATGAAAATTCCCACTAGTATATGAAAGTGATGACTCAAGAGACTCTCTATATGAAGAACATGGTGCTACTTTGAAGCACAAGTGGGGTAAAAGGATAGTAACATTGCCCCTTCTCTCGTTTTCTCTCATTTTTTTGGGCCTTCTCTTCTTTTTTTTGGCCTTTCTCTTTTTTTTTGTCCGGAGTATCATCCCGACTTGTGGGGGAATCATAGTCTCCATCATCCTTTCCTCACTGGGACAATGCTCTAATAATGATGATCATCACACTTTTATTTACTTACAACTCAACATTACAACTCGATACTAGAACAAATATATGACTCTATATGAATGCCTCCGGCGGTGTACCGGGATGTGCAATGATCTAGCGTAGCAATGACATCAAAAAAAGGACAAGCATGAAAACATCATGCTAGCTATCTTACGATCATGCAAAGCAATATGACATTAAATTCTCAAGTCATGTATATGATGATGATGGAAGTTGCATGGCAATATATCTCGGAATGGCTATGGAAATGCCATGATAGGTAGGTATGGTGGCTGTTTTGAGGAAGATATAAGGAGGTTTATGTGTGATAGAGTGTATCATATCACGGGGTTTGGATGCACCGGCGAAGTTTGCACCTACTCTCGAGGTGAGAAAGGGCAATGCACGGTACCAAAGAGGCTAGCAATGATGGAAAGGTCAGAGTGCGTATAATCCATGGACTCAACATTAGTCATAAAGAACTCACATACTTATTGCAAAAATCTATTAGTCATTGAAACAAAGTACTACGCGCATGCTCCTAGGGGGATAGATTGGTAGGAAAAGACCATCGCCCGTCCCCGACCGCCACTCATAAGGAAGACAATCAATAAATACCTCATGCTCCAACTTCGTTACATAACGGTTCACCATACGTGCATGCTACGGGAATCACAAACTTCAACACAAGTATTTCTACAATCCACAACTACCCACTAGCATGAATCTAATATGACCACCTTTATATCGCAAAACTATTGCAAGGAATCAAACATATCATATTCAGTGATCTACAAGTTTTATGTAGGATTTTATGACTAACCATGTGAATGACCAGTTCTTGTCATCTCTCTAAATAGATATAAGTGAACCAAGAGAGTTTAATTCTTTCTACAAAAGATATGCCCACGCTCTAACAAATATAAGTGAAGCAAAAGAGCATTCTTCAAATGGCGCTTTTCTATGTGAAGAGAAACAGGCAAGCCAAACTTCAAATGATATACGTGAAGCACATGAAGCATTCTATAAAGCCATACTCAAAAGATTTAAGTGAAGTGCATAGAGCATTCTATAAATAAACCAAGGACTATCTCATACCAGCATGGTGCATAAAAGAAAAATTAAAACTAAATGCAAAAGACGCTCCAAGATTGCACATATCGCATGAACGAAACGAATCCGAAAACATACCGATACTTGTTGAAGAAAGAGGGGATGCCTTCCGGGGCATCCCCAAGCTTAGACGCTTGAGTCTCCTTGAATACTTACTTGGAGAGCCTTGGGCATCCCCAAGCTTGAGCTCTTGCCTCTCTTCCTTCTTCTCACATCGAGACATCCTTGATCATCGAACACTTCATCCACACAAAACATAAACAAAAAACTCGGTAAGATCCGTTAGTATAATAAAGCAAATCACTACTCTAAGTACTGTTGCAAACCAATTCATATTTTGTTTTTGCATTGTGTATACTGTAGTATAACTTTTTCATGGCTTAATCCACTGATATAAATTGATAGTTTCATCAAAACAAGCAAACTATGCATCAAAAACAGAATCTGTCTAAAACAGAACAGTCTGTAATAATCTGAACATTCACCATAATTCTGATACTTGAAAAATTCTGCCAACATTAGGAAAAATAAAAAATTTGTATAGAAAGACAGTGCAAAAAGAATAAGAACCGTTTGACATTCCAGTAAAAAAATAAAAATCGCGTACTACAGCCAAAGTTTCTGTCCTGCACCGCACAAACCAACAAGCATTGTAAACATCCTAAAGGAAAACCTTGGCACATTATTTTTATTTCTAAACTTTATAAAAGCACACAACAGAAATAAATGACTCTCTAAAACTTCCGGGTTGTCTCCCTAGCAGCGCTTTCTTTAAAGCCATTAAGCTAGGCATATAGTGCTCAAGTAATGGATCCACCCGGATCCCAAGGTATATCAAAGACAATTTTAATTAGCAATGATTTGGCATTTAGTAGTGAGCACAAAGCAACATATATCAAGCAATAACGAAGTCTAACTCTCTTCCTATGCATCGGCATGTCATAAAAGAACAATTCATGCACATATAGTAAAGGCCAATGCATAGTATAAACAGTTTCTTACAATTTTATCGTGTTGGAAACATAGAAAGGTGGAGACATAGTTTCTATCTCATAATAATTGCAAGTAGGAGCAGCAAGCACATGCATATTATATTTATAAAAATCATCATGTGCAACGGTATAAGGCAACCCATCAATATAATCCTTAATAAGGGTAAACTTCTCCAATATAGTGTAGTTGGGAGAATTCAAAAAGATAATAGGACTATCATGCATGGGTGCAATAGCAACAATTTCATGTTTAACAAAAGGAACTATAGCAAGTTCATCTCCATAAGCATAATTCATATTGGCATCTTGGCCACAAGCATAACAAGCATCATCAAAAAGGGATATTTCAAAAGAATCAAAGGGATCATAACAGTCATCATAGCAATCATCCTTCGGTAAGCATGAAGGGAAATTAAACAATGTATGAGTTGAAGAGTTACTCTCATTAGAAGGTGGGCACGGGTGATCAATCCGCTCTTCCTCCTTTTGTTCTTCGCTCTCCTCCTCATCTTTTTCATCGAATGAGCTCACAGTTTCATCAACTTCTTCTTCCATAGATTCCTGCAAAATATTAGTCTCTTCTTGGACAGCGGAGACTTTCTCAATAAGTGCATTAATATCGGAATTGTATTCATAATTCTCATAGAAATATTTGAGGATAGCTAAATTTTCAGGTCTATAAACAGCATCATCAAAATCTTCAAACTCTTTAAACTCTTTAAACATAGATTCAATTTCATAAGCACCCATAAAAACAACAAATTCTTCTATTTGTTCCACATCATAGTAATCATATATACCATTAGCATAAGAAGCTAAGGTTTTATTGTCATTAAATTTGCATGAAAAGGGAAGGTGTGGAGCCTTCATCCTAGAGCAACAAGTATAATCATAACTCAAGCATACTTGCCGAGCATACCACTTCAATATATAAATTTGATCCCATAATAGTTTCCCTTTTTGTGTCAAGCGATAATCCCTAAAGTATTCACATTGATCCAACGTTACTCCATTACCAAATTAAATGGGGTTTTCTCTGGATTATCAAAGTAGTACATAATATCTGTCACATAATGAGCATCGAGGGTTTTAGGAGGTTCCTCATCTCCATGAGTAGCAAGTACACCAAATTTTTTTGGTATTTCATGTTCCATATCCATAACTTAAGATAGAGAACAACTAAGAACAGCAAATAAAAATTACTTAGTGATAAAGCAAACAAGCACACACGAGAATATTCACCCCACGCTATTGCTCCCCGGTAACGGCGCCAGAAAAAGGTCTTGATAACCCACAAGTATAGGGGATCAATTGTAGCCTCTTTCGATAAGTAAGAGTGTCGGACCCAACGAGGAGCTAAAGGTAGAGCAAATATTCCCTCAAGTTCTATCGACCACCGATACAACTCTATGCACGCTTGACGTTCGCTTTACCTAGAACAAGTATGAAACTAGAAGTACTTTGTAGGCGTTGTTGGATAGGTTTGCAAGAATATAAAGAGCGCGTAAATAAAAAGTAGGGGCTGTTTAGATAAAGACACAATAAAGTAAATATAGAGAGTGTGTAAAAGTGGTGGTAGGAGTTGCGAAATTGTCCCTAAGCAATTGACTACTTTACTAGACCGATAGCAAGTATTATGTGGGAGAGACCACTGCTAGCATGTCATCCTTGACTTGGAATTCTATGCACTTATGATTGGAACTATTAGCAAGCGTCCGCAACTACTAACGTTAATTAAGGTAAAACCCAACCATAGCATTAAGATATATTGGCCCCCCTTCAATCCCGTATGCATCAATTTCTATGCTAGGCTGAAGCTTCTGTCACCCTTGCCCTCCAATACATAGTCCTATCAACATACAACTAACCCTATGGTGTGATCCACGCGCGCGCTCATATGATGGGCACCAAAGGACAGCAACATAACCACAAGCAAATTAAATCAATCATACCAATTCATCAACCACCGATAGGACAACGAAAATCTACTCAGACATCATAGGATGGTAACACATCATTGGATAATAATATGAAGCATAAAGCACCATGTTCAAGTAGAGGGTACAGCGGGTTGCAGGAGAGTGGACCGCTGTAGATAGAGGGGGGAAGGTGATGGAGATGTTGGTGAAGATGGCGGAGGTGTTGGTGTAGATCGCGGTGATGATGATGGCCCCCGGCGGCGTTCCGGCGCCACCGGAAGCGAGGGGGAGAGAGCCCCCTCCTTCTTCTTCTTCCTTGATCTTCTCCCTAGATGGGAGAAGGGTTTCCCCTCTGGTCCATGGTCTCCATGGCATGGGAGGGGCGAGTGCCCGTCCGAGATTCGATCTGTCTCTCTCTATTTCCGCGCTCTCGTTTGCTGCCCTTTCACCGTTTCGTATATATGGAGATCCGTAACTCCGATTGGACTGAAACCTTCGCCGTGATTTTTTACCAAAAATTAGATTTCTTGCGACCGAAGAAGGGCATCAACCACCTTACGGGTGGCCCACGAGGGTCAAGGGCGCGCCCCCTGCCTCGTGGCCACCTCGGGCACCGTCTCGCATTGATTCTTCTTCCGGAATTCTCCAAATATTCCAAAAATATTCTCCGTCTGTTTTTATCCCATTTGGATTCCATTTGATATGGATATTCTGCGAAACATAAAACATACAACAGACAGGAACTGGCACTGGAGCAATATGTTTGTCCCAAAAATAGTATAAAAAGTTGCCAAAAAGTATATGAAAGTTGCATAATATTGGCATGGAACAATCAAAAATTATAGATACGACGGAGACGTATCACGGGACAAGGTCCCAGCCCCCAAGCCGGTCCCGAGGTAGCAGGGCGAAGAGCTCGGCACTTCGAAGTGTCGACATAGCACGGCCAATGCAAGCCGGCAGTGTGACACCGAAGTCCCCGGCGTGGGTTAATGAAGTGATGACGAAGCCCTCGGTCCAGCCGAGGTGATGTGGTACATTTGTACGCCAAGGTGACAGCGCTGCCCGACCCGAATCCTTTACCTGTGCACAGAAAATAGTGCAAGCCGGAGATAATAGGAATAATAATAAATTTGAAAAAAATGTTGCATAATTAATAATTTATGCGAAGTGAGTAATAAAAGAAATATGGCCAGTGTGCCGAACACTCGATGAGGTAGAGCTCTCTCAGCGATGCCGAAGTCCCTGAGGCAACCGAACATGTCGGTATGGCGATTCGACCAACAAGGTGATCACGCGAGCCGATTTATGCCGATTGGGACAACGACGTCGGCTTGCCGAAGTGACTGCGCGACGCAGTCGAAGTCGAACACCTACACACATAAAATAGTGTGGTCCAAAAAGGATAATTGCTTTTTGCAAAAATAATTTATTTAAAGAGAAGTGGCCTAGCGCCGAAGTCAATGTCGATGCAGGGCGTCGGCGTGACGCGGTGAAGGCGTGGCAAAGCTTGAATTCACAGGCCGGTCCGAGTTCCGGATGTGGCATTCGCCGAACTGTATACGGAAACTGACCGAACCACCATGCGACCGTCGTTAATACGACCACCATTTGATAGACCTGTGTACAGATAATGAAACAAACCAGAGTAATAATTCCTTGAAAAAAAACCCAAGGAAGAAAAAAAATACCTGGATTAATAACACCTGGTTTATCTGTTGTAGCAATCTGAAGAAAGGTTACTCCCAAAATTGGGACTCGATCCGCACACCTATTGCCTGATGGGCGATAAAGCGACGGCATGGCGATGCTGGCAAAGGTGGGCTCGCCGAGGCAAAGCCCCCGGTCCAGCTAACGTGACGAAGCTAGTCGGCTGGTGACGCCGAAGTCACCGGAGTATGTTGATGAAGAAATAGCAAATCCCCCGGTCCAGCCGAGGTGTCGAAGCGGGTCGCTAATTAAGGAGACGTTGCAGCTGCCATGTCAGCCGAGGTGTTGAAGCAGTTCAGCGTGATGGACACCGGCTTGAAGAAGCAACAGTGCGGCCATGCCGACACTGGTCATAACTTGTGACGTGGTCAATGCCGGATTGATGAAGTGACTGAGCGGCGATGTCGGCGCGCCTGACCCCTGCAATCCGTGGGGCGATGGTGTTGTTGATGATTTATCCTTCACGATGCTGAACTCTTGTTCGGCTTGCTGAGCTGATGATTCGATAAGGTTAGGCTCAGCTCGATGAAGCGACGATCTGTCTAGCGCAGGTCGGCAGACGTGGTGCGATGTTACCAGACTGGTTTGACACCAGCGCGATGGTGAAGAGTGCCTCAGAGAAGGCTTAAAATTTTATGGGCACGTGTTAAGAACAACGCACAATACCCTAGAAGAAAATTCCTTTAAGAAGGTCGTCCAATATCACGTTCATAAAGGAACATGAATTCTGGTCGGATCCGTATTCTCGCAGAAAACAGATCCGAAAAGTGATGCACTAATCGGAAGGTTCCCGGAGTTTGGACGGTCGGATCGAGCTGAAATTTTGAGGGGTGGTAGATATAGGAATTCCGCAGCTGATCAACGGTTGGATCTTCCAAAGGATGTCCGAGCTAGGTGCTGGAGACCATACCCTAAACTCGTGCAGATTCCCGTCCAGATTTGACAAGGCTCTGGTATATCATAGATTGCCGAAGATTCCTCCATCGGAACTTGACAAAATTTTGCACGGTTGTTGTAGACTTAATTCTGCACAATTACACCAAAGGAATCGTCAAAACAATGCTCGAGTAGGTGGTGGCAGCGGATAGAAGTTTGCTGTTCGGAAAAACAGCGCGGTCGCCCGAGGGCAATGTTGACGTTGAGTCGCCGAGCTCCAAGGATGATTTCTCCATGATCATGATAGGGATCGGAGCTGATGTTGATGGAGGCCCGCGTCCGAATATGACGATCAGATGTAGGGCGCAGTCCTCGGTCGAGCCAAGGTGACCAGTCGAGCCGGCGACGAAGACGCCGACGTCGTAGTTGATCTGCAGTCGAGCCATTGATCCTTTGCCGATCACACAGCTGAACTCTCAATGAAAACACCATTGTCGGTGTTAAAACTGGCAGATCTCGGGTAGGGGGTCCCAAGCTGTGCGTCATGGATCGATGGGTAACAGGAGACAGGGGACACGATGTTTTACCCAGGTTCGGGCCCTCTCTATCGAGGTAATACCCTACTTCCTGCTTGATTGATCTTGATGAATATAGGGTTACAAGAGTTGATCTACCTCGAGATCATATGTTGTGGTCTAAGACCTAAGGGTATGATGAGTAATGTCATAATGATCTAGCATATCCCTATCGACTAGCCCGACCTCGGCTTATATAATGTACCTGAGGCCTAGGATAACAAGAGTCCTAGCCGAATACGCCGGTGGAGAGGAGTCCTTGTCTTGATCACCAAGTCTTGTGGAATCTTCATCGTGTATACTTCGGCTGTCCGAACTGGCCCATGAGTAAACGACCAGGGGGGGTCCTCGGCCCAATCCAACTAATCGGGAGACGACGTGGTGAGTACCCCCCAGTCCAGGACACCGTCAGTGAGCCCTAGTAGAATCTCTTGTTTGATCGACGAAATCGACTTCCAGAAATGGGATCCCGCCTGTCGGGGGGATGAACCCCAGGCAGGCAACGGAACTCGGATCCTTTTCAAAAACAACGGGGCCAACATCGCCCCTCGATCCGGCTCGCCCTTGGCCGGGTCGCCCAACCCGGCCAGGCCCTGCGACCCGGCCAGGCTCTGCAACCCGGCCAGGCTCCTCGACTCGGCCCCAACAACCAAGCTCAAGACTTCTCCAACAAGCCAGCACCGCCCTTGGCGTGTTCTCCAAACCCGGCCAAGGGTCAGCGGCCATCCCATCCCAGCCGTACGATGGGACGAGTCTCCGCCAACTGATGACCGAAGCCACAGTGCCCCGCCCATGCCTCTGGTCAGCCCGACGAGGCAACAGTGCCCCCACCTACCCGCTGACCAGGGCTGGCGTGGCAACAGTGCACCCGACGTCACCCATGACGCCGGCAAGCGGCGAACTGACAGAGCGGCACTGTAGCTGACTCGACTCGGCCTCGCCCTGACGACCGACAAGATAGCACACAGTGCCCCTAGGAGTATGGGGCCCGCGCCCGACGAACCCGGCGAGCCTTGGCACCCGGCGGGTCCCATCACTGGGTTCCTGGACACTGACGACCCAGCCCTATGACCTTGTAACATTACCATTGTACCCCTGGGGGTTGACCTATAAACCCCCCCAGGAGCCCTCATGCATACGAGCAACTCTTTCATTCACACAGGCGATCACACACACACACGCACACACACACACACACACACACACCTAGCAAGAAGCACCCAAGGAGAGGGAGCTGCCTCAGCCCTGGCCAGGCTTCCTCCTTCCTCTCTTGGCAGGACTAGGGGTGTTATCTCTCCGGAGAGCCCCGAACCTGGGTATGTTTTGCGTCCCGCGCTCGCTCATGCCGACCTCGCCTCTGGAGCCTACCAGTGCCCTCGAGCCTCCTCCTATCTTTAGCCATCCCAAGGCATCTGCCGTGCGCCCACCATGATAGTTGGGCCCACCGTGGGGCAGCTCAAGGTCCTAGTCGGGAGCATGCTTCAGACGGGGATCTTCTCCGACTTCGACGAGCCCGTCACGCTGGTGGACGACGTCATCGACGCGCTCGCCGCCTCCTTCGCCACGCGGCACATCTCCGACGTGCCTACGGATGGCGAGTACCCCGTGAGGTACTTAGCTTTTCCAACGCTCCGCTCTCCGCCAACGACGACGCTCCGGCCGGAGCAATGGAGCTATGCGTGGAGGCTTTCGTCACCGACACCGGCGCCTCCTCCTCGTTGAGCCCGACAAGGAAGGCCGCTGAAGCTAAGGCCGCGGCGGATAGGGCCGGCTTGCCCAACCCGCTGCGCGCCACGATGCAGAGCCTCCGCGTTCCCATTGGCACCGACATCGACGCCTCCAACATTGTCGAGGCTTGAACTCGTCTCGACGAGGATCGCCAGTGCCTGCTGGACCTCACCGAGACGCTCACTGCCACGCAGCGTCGCCTTGACTCCGCCCAGCTGGAGCGCGACGCCGCCTACGGCTTCACACCTGCCGCGCCTGAGCCCAGCCGGGTCGCCGACGTGCGAGCCCGGGGTGGCGCGATCGGGCGCGCTTTCGGCGCCCTCCCTCCCGTCTACGAGACTCCCGTGAACAACATGCATGCTGCCCAGGTGGCCGCGGTCGGCCTGGATCAGCTCGCAGGCGAGGAGATGCAGGATCGCCTCAAGAGGGTGAACGGCCTCCTCCTCGCGGCCAACGCACAACAGGACCGCCTCAACCAGCTCGCCAAGCCAGCCGGATCCGGCTCCGTCCGAGTCGCCGGACCCGGCGACAACCAGCACACGACGTCTTCACCACCCGGGGAGGCACACTCCGACCGCACCCGGACCCGGCGCTACATCGCCCCGACGGTTGCTGGCGGCTTGGCGGATGAGCCGACCTCGGAGGCCCGGCGCCGCCTCGACCCCCTGCCCCAACCCGGTGGACGTCCGACTCCAGGCGACCCGGCCCCCCGCGGCGCGGTCACCGACCGACCAGGCCCGCGCGCAATCGACGACACCGACGCTCGCCACCGCCTTGACCGACTCGCCCTCTCCCAGGAGCTGGAGGAGACCGGCCCCGTCGGACCGGCGTGCTTCGGGCCACACATCCGGGGCGAGCCCTTCACCAAAGGGTTTATGCTCCCCTGCGACACCCCCAAGTACAACGACACCGTGAAGCCGGAGGACTGGCTCACCGACTACACCACCACCATCGGCATCACCGGTGGTAACCACCGCTTCGCCGTACGCTACGCACCCCTCATGCTCCAGAGGTCGGCCCGCACCTGGTTGAACAGTCTGCCGGGTGGCAGCATCAACACGTGGGTCGACTTCGAGCAGGCCTTCATACGCAACTTCACTGGCACCTACAAGCGACCCGGCCGCCCCAGTCAGCTCGCCATGTGCGTGCAGGGGCCGGCAGAAACCGGCCGCAAGTATCTCGCACGTTGGACCGAGCTCCGGAACAGCTGCGATGGCGTCCACGAGGTCCAAGAAATCCAGTACTTCGTTAACGGGTGCCGAGACGGCACCCTCCTCAAGCACAAGCTCTTGCGCTCCGAGCCGGCCACCATGGCCGTGCTCATGGTGATGGCGGACAAGTACGCCAACACCGACTCCACCATGAAGATCCAGGTGGCACTGGATGAAGCCGGCAAAGCCAAGATGGTGCCGCCTCCGAAGCCGGCCGGCGAGGGAAGCCAGCAGAAGCACAACCAGTAGAACAACAAGCGCAAGGCCGATGAACCGGCTCAGCGCTACGACAACCGGCTCGTTGCGGCTGCAGAGTAGGCGCCCACGGCCGAGCCGGCCACCAAACGCCGGAACACCGGCAAAACGGCATGAAAAGCCCGCCATGAGCTTCGAGGAGATGCTCGACGCTCCCTGCAAGCACCCCAGCAGCGCGAGGCCGTCCACGCACACGCTCCGACAGTGCGCCATCACCAAGCGCATCACCAGGAGCGACATCCCACCGCCTCCGGCTCCGGCTCCGGGAGCAGGCCAGCCGCTTCCACCTCCGCCGCCACCTCCAGCCGGCGGCACGATGCGCGACGACCCCTAACCGACGCAGAATGCGACCTACGTCCTCTTCACCAGCCTCGGCGACAACAAGCGCAACAAGTGCCTCCTTCGGTAGGAGGTGAACACCATCATCCCGGCCGTCATGTACTCTGTCTTGGCCGGGATGATGGTGTTCACCTGGACCCGGGAGGACCACCCGGCCGTCATGCTGAACTCGGGTGGTTACGCCCTCGTCCTCGACCACACCATCGTCGCACCCCGGCGCACATGCAAATTGTCCCGGGTTCTCGTCGACGGCGGCAGCAGCATCAACATCCTCTACCGCGACACCATGACCAAGCTCGGCCTCGAGGTGAAGGACCTGGAGCCGACCCGGACGATCTTCCACGGCATCGTCCCTGGCCTCTCCTGCTCCCCGATCAGCCGGGTCCAGCTCGACGTCCTGTTCGGCGACAACAGTCACTTCTGACGCGAGCCGATCTGGTTCGAGGTGGTGGACCTGTCCAGCGCGTACCACGCACGGCTACCTGAAGATGAAGCTGCCGGGTCCGAAGGGCCTCATCACCGTCATCGGCGACTACCGCAAGTCCCTGGACTGTGCCCGAGATGGCGCCAAGCTGGCCGAGTCGCTGGTCATAGCCGAGGAGCGGCGCCAGCTCGACCGGGTTGTCGCCCTGGCCCAAGAAGCGTCGGCTGCACAGATCCTGACTGAGGAGCCAGCCGACGAAGCCGCGTTCAAGCCCTCCAAGGAGACCAAGAAGGTGAAGCTGAACCCGGAGGACCCCAGCTGCAGCAAGTACGTTGTCGTGGGCACCCACCTCGACAGCAAATAGGAAGGCGAGCTCGTCGACTTCCTCCGTGAGAATCGAGGTATTTTTGCATGGACCCCCAAGGACATGCTGGGTATCCCAAGGAAGTACGACGAGCACAAAATTCACGTCCGCAAGGACGCCAAGCCTGTCCGTTAACCCCTACGACGTTTTTCCGAAGAGAAGAGAAGGACCATCGGTGAAGAGGTCGCCAAGCTTTTGGCGGCCGGCTTCATCATGGAAGTGTTCCACCCCGAGTGGCTGGCCAACCCAGTCCTCGTCCTGACGAAGAACAAGACCTGGCGCATGTGTATCGACTACACCAGCCTGAACAAGGCCTCCCCCAAAGACCTGTTTGCCCTCCCGCGGATCGACCAAGTCATTGACTCGACTGCCGGGTGTGAGCTCCTGTCCTTCCTGCATGCTTACTCCGGCTATCATCAGATCAAGCTGGACCCGGCCAACGCCCTGAAGACGTCCTTCATCACGCCCTTCGGGGCGTATTGCTACATCACCATGTCGTTCGGCTTGAAGAACGCCGGCGCCACTTTCCAGCGCTGCATGCAGAAATACTTGCTGCCGCAACTCGGCCGCAACATCCACGTCTACATGGACGACATCATGGTGAAGACCAAGCAACACCTCACACTCCTCGATGATTTAAAGGAAACCTTCGCCAACCTGCGCGAGTACAAGGTCATGCTCAACCCGGAGAAATGCATTTTTGGCGTCCCGACCGGATAGCTACTCGGCTTCCTCGTCTCGGAGCGCGGCATTGAGGCGAACCCGGAGAAGATCAATGCCATCGAGAGCATGCGCAAGCTGGCTCGGCTGCGCGATGTCCAGAAGTTCACCGACTGCTTGGCCTCGGTCAGCTGGTTCCTCAGCCGGCACGACAAGAGGGCCTTGCCCCTGTATCAGCTGATGAAGAAGATGGCGCCGTTCTAGTGGAACAACCAGGCGGATGAAGATTTCTGGGATCTCAAGCGCATGCTCTCCACCGCACCCGTCCTGGCCGCACCGGCCGAGAAGGAGCTGCTGTTGCTCTACATCGCCGTGACCTCGCGGTTGGTCAGCACGGTGATGGTGGTCGAGCGACCAGAGAAGGACAGGGTCCAAGCCGTCCAGCATCCCATTTACTACCAAAGCGAGGTGCTCTCCGCCTCGAACCAGAACTACCCGCACTACTAGAAAATGTGTTACGACATGTACTTCATCGCCAAGAAGCTGAAGCAGTACTTCCAAGAGCATGTCATCCGTGGTCAGTACAGCCCCTCTCGGCGAGATCATCGGGTGTCGTGATGCCTCTGGCCGGGTCGCCAAGTGGGCACTCGAGCTAGCCGGCCACACTATCCTCTACGAGCCCCGCACCATGATCAAGTCCCAGGCCTTGGCCGACCTCCTCGTTGACTGGACAAAGACCCAGTACCTGCCGCCGCTGGACTCGATGCACTGGTGCATGCACTTGGACGGCTTGAAGATGCGACTCAGCCTAGGGGCCGACATCGTGCTATCCTCCGTCAAGGGCGACCGACTCAAGTACGCGCTGCAGATCCACTTCGCCGCCTCCAACAACGTCGCCGAATACGAAGCCCTTGTGCACGGCTTCTGGCTTGCCAAGGAACTCGGCATCGGGCGCATCCTATGCTACGGCGACTCGGACCTGGTGGTACAGTAGAGCTCCGGCGAGTGGGACGCCCATGACTCCAACATGGCGAGCTACCGCTTCCTCGTCCAGAAGCTATCCGGATTCTTCGGGGCTGCAAGTTCCTCCACCTCCCGCGCGCAGAGAATGAAGGGGCCGACACGCTCGCCAAGATCGCCTCGTCCCGGCAGTCCGTTCCGTCCGACGTCTCCCTCGAGCATCTACACAAGCCGTCCGTCAAGCCGTCTCCAGACTCCGAGTCCGTCCACGTCCCATACGACCCGGCCGCGCCTCGACCCAGCCCGCAGAATGCTCCAACCGACCCGGCCGCGCCTCAACCCGGCCGGAGGACTGCTCCAATCGACCCGGCCGCGCCTCAACTTGGCCCAGGGACTGCTCCAACTGACCCGCCGCGCCTCAACCCGGCCCGAGGACTACTCCAGCCAGCCCGACCACACCCCAACCCGGCCCAGGGGCCGCTGAACCTGGCACGAGGGCTGCCGCCCCGGAACCCGTCGTGCTGGCTGTCCTTGCCAGGGGCGCGACACCATCCTGGGCCCTACCCATCTCGGAGTTCCTGGAAAACGGGGTCCTTCCCATGGACAGGACCGAAGCCCGGCAAGTACAGCGCCGAGCGTCCACCTACAACATCATCAAAAACGAGCTCGTCAAGCGCAGCTCCACCGGTGTGTTCCAACGCTGCGTCGAGCAGGACAAGGGCATCGAGATCCTCCTCGACATACACCAGGGCGAGTGCGGGCACCACGCTGCCTCGCGGTCCCTGGTGGCCAAGGCTTTCCACCATGGTTTCTACTGGCCCACGGCCCTCGAAGACGCAGAGTCGCTCGTCCTCAAGTGTGAAGGATGCCAACACTTCAGCCAGAGCAGCCACCAGCCGGCGTCAGCACTCCGGACCATCCCGATCACCTGGCCCTTTGCGGTCTGGGGACTCGACATGGTGGGACCCTTCAAGACCGCTCGAGGCGGCATGACGCATCTGCTGGTGGCGGTGGACAAGTTCACCAAGTGAATCGAGGCAAGGCCAATCAAGAAGCTGGACGGCCCAACAGCCGTCCGATTTATCAAGGACATCGCGGTGCGCTACGGCATGCCGAACAGCATCATCACGGACAACGGCACCAACTTCGCCATGGGTGCGCTTGCGTAGTATTGCTCCGTCTCCGGCATCCGCCTCGACCTGGCTTCCGCCGCACATCCGCATACAACGGCCAGGTCGAGCGGGCCAACGGTCTCATCCTATCCGGCATCAAGCCGTGACTCGTCGAGCCGCTCATCCGTTCACTCGGCAGTTGGCGTGACGATTTGCCGGCCGTCCTCTAGAGTCTCCGCACCACGCCAAACAGGTCGACCGCGTTCACCCCGTTCTTCCTCGTCTACGAAGCAGAAGCCATCATCCCGACCGACGTCGAGTTCGACTCGCCGCGCGTCATGATGTACACAGAAGCCGAAGCAAAGGAAGCCCGCGAAGACGGCGTCGACTTGCTTGAAGAAGCACGTCTCCTAGCGCTCAGTCGCTCAGCCATCTACCAGCAAGGACTGAGGCATTACCACAGCAAGAAGATCAAGCCCCTCGCTTTCTGAGAGGGAGACCTCGTCCTCCGACTCATCCAAGAGCAGACTGGCCAACACAAGCTTTCCTCCCCATGGGAGGGCCCCTTCATCGTCAGCAAGGCCTTATGCGACCGCAACGCGTACTACCTCATCGACGCCCGCAAGACAAACAAGCGCAAGAGGGACACCGCCGGCAAAGAAACAACCCGACCATGGAATGCGGAGCTCCTCCGCCCGTTTTACAGTTAGCCGAGTGCACGTATGTATCGCTGCCTTTAGTAACCGTCTGAAACTGTGGGTCCCCGAACGACGCTCGGGGGCTGCCTCCTTTTGCGACCAAGCTATTGTGTCTCCTACATTTGTGCACTACTTTAATCTTAAGCCAAACCCGGCCACCCGGTCGACTCGCTCAACCCGGGGGCTCGGGGGCTGGCCGGCTTGGCCACCCATCATTTTTCCTTAGCGGTTCTCAAACGCGTTCGATCGCCATAAGCTTCTCGCTTCGCCCTAAGCCGCAGATCCGGCTTCGGCTGTCGGCTGGCAAGCACATGAGTCCAAAGCACCAGCGCGCCACGAGCACTAAGTCAAGAACCGCCGGGTCGCCCAACCCGGCCCTACCACTATAAGTTACCGCACGGCCGGCTGCTCGCCAACCCGGCCCTGCCGGATTGCCGCCAGCCGGCCCAGTGGGTGTTTCGCTCGCGCTCAACATTTTGAAAGTCTAAGTACTCGCGGGGGGGGGGGGGGAGCCCAAAGGGGGAGAGTTACAAGAAAACGGCTCTAATGACGAAAAGCAAAAGCGCAAGCATCCATGAAGCTTCTGCATACCGCCGGATCGCTCGACCCAGCCTCACCATTTTAAGTTGCAGCACGACCGGCTGCTCGCCAACCCGGCCCCGCCGGACTGCCGCCCGCCGGCCCAGTGGGTGTTTCGCCCACGCTCAATGTTTCAAAAGCCTAAGTACTGTACGCTCCTCTCAAAGGCTGAACCCCTTGTCACGGACCAAAGCGACGCGGAGCTCCTCCTCCTTGGCGGAGAGCAGGAAAAAGAAGTACCTGCCGCGACATGGAGCTCCTCCTCCTTGGCGGAGAGCCTCTCCTTGAGACGCCGGTGCGTCTCAAGGAGCCAGTTGAAGAAAGCGACCCGATAGGAGTCCAGTTGCTGTGAAAGACGACGATCAGCGCAAGACAGCAAGAAAAGATTCGACCAACTGCTACGCAGTTGGCCCGAATCTTGGGGGCTATACCCAGTGGGTGCGCTGGCGCGCCCCCACGAAGGAGAAAACGATGAAAAAGAAAAGCAGAACGCAAATGGAAACTTACGAAGACGGCGCGCTCCAGCTCTTGCGTCGCCACAAGCTCGGCCTGTACGAAGGCCTGGATCTGGTCCGTCCGCCCCCGCAGGCGGCGGGTCACGGCGGCCATCGCCGCCTCCTCTCGGGTCGGAGGTCCAAAGGGGTCCTCGCTGGTCCCGCTCCGTGACGGCCACGGCTCGGCAACCCGGCGCCCTCTGGACCTGAGCACCAGGGCGTGCTCTCCACCGACCGCCTCCCCTGAGCCGGCGCCTTGTCCGGCGCCCTCTCCGGCACCGACGCTGGCTCGGTGGGCGGAGCGGCCTGAGGCTCCACCACCAGCGGCCCGGGACGCCCGCTCCGGCGCTGTCCGCGCCGCCTCCTCCAAGACGGCGTCGCCGCTGCCTCCATCAGCTCCCTCCCGCTCGACCACGTTGGTCCGCGGTAGGGTGCCGTCCTCGACAACAACGACATCCCAGTTGAGGTCCATCATGTCCGCACGGCCGCCTTGGTCGTGCTCCCCCTCCGAAGCCGGCATGAAGACCGTCGTCACCGCCACCGCCCCGCCGGCATCTCCGGCCACGCCGCCTCCTCGCCGGCTCGCGCCCACGCCGTCATGGCGCTAACCCAGGCCTGGGTCGACGCCGCCTCCAGCTCCGCCTCGGATCGGTTCCGGTCCCGCCAGGCCAGGCCCTCGGCGTCGGTCGGGTCCAGACCGAGGTCCGGATCCACCCCCGCCTCCTCCCCGTCCTGGTCAATGGTACCGGACCGGCTCCTCCGGAACGCGGTGCCCTCGGCGGACGCGGCATCCGCCGCCACCAGCGCCAACGAGATCCGCGATCTGAAGCACAAGACAAAAGTTACACCGAGTCGAGCGGAGCCGCTCAGCAACTCGGCTCGAACGAAACAACACTTACCCCAGCACCACCGGAACGACGGGCCTTGCCGCCCTCTCCTGCGGAGCGCCGCGCCTCCTCTTGGCGGGCGGCTTCGCGCCTCCAGCCCAGTCTGCTGCGCGCTTCGCGGTTGGAACCCGCGGCGGGACGCTGTCCTTCCCATGCGGGCGCCTCTCCGTCGCCGCCCCCCCGGGACCGCGCCGCCGCCTCCTCCACCCGGCGCCGCTACATCAATAGCTCGCGTCAGCATCCCCAAAGCTGACCCACAACCGGCGACTCAAGGAATATAAACAAAACTCACCTACTTGGCGCCGTGCGCCTGTGTCGGCGGCCGCCGCCTCCCCTCCGCCATGGGCCTCGGGCTACTCCGAGGCGACCGGCACCACCTGCGCCCGCGCCCGGTCGTAAGGATGCCGGATGGCATTCAGAAGCACCTCTCGCGTCGCGTCGAGGCGGATAAGAAGATAAGCAGCAGCGAAGTATGGAGACCAGGGACTTACCAACGGTGTCGGGTTCGCGCGGCTGTACGGGGCCTTCCCGAACTCCCAGTCAACCCTCATGTTGGCCTTGGAGATGTTGTTGACCCGACGCGTGACTTGGTTCGCCGCCAGCCGCGTATTCGCCATTCGGTTGGGGTCTTGAAGGCCGGTCATCTGACCGATGAGATGGCTGCGCTGCTGCAGCGGCAGCACCCGCCGGACGATGAAGGCGGTGATGAGGTCGGTGCCAGTGAGCCTCTCCCGCTGCTTCATCACTGACACCCGCTCGCATAGGTTGAGCACCTCCTGCGATGGGTGCTTGGGGTAGTACCCCTGCTACCTCTTGAGCACTGCGTTGGTTTTCCCTTGAAGAAGAAAGGGTGATGCGGTAAAGTAGCGTAAGTATTTCCCTCAGTTTTTGAGAACCAAGGTATCAATCTAGTAGGAGGTCACGCTCAAGTCCCATGCACCTACACAAACCAATAAGAACCTCGCAACCAACGCAATAAAGGGGTTGTGAATCCCTTCACGGTCAGTTACAAGAGTGAGATCTGATAGATATGATAAGATAATCTTTTTGGTATTTTTATGATAAAGAGTAAAAATAAAGAAAGCAAATAAATAGTAAAGGAAATAACGGGAGATTAATATGATGGAAAATAGACCCGGGGGCCATAGGTTTCACTAGTGGCTTCTCTCAAAAGCATAAGTATTACGGTGGGTAAACGAATTACTGTCGAGCAATTGATAGAATTGAGCATAGTTATGAGAATATCTAGGTATGATCATGTATATAGGCATCACGTCCGCGACAAGTAGACCGAAACGATTCTGCATCTACTACTATTACTCCACACATCGACCGCTATCCAGCATGCATCTAGAGTATTAAGTTCATAAGAACAGAGTAATGCTTTAAGTAAGATGACATGATGTAGAGGGATAAACTCATGCAATATGATATAAACCCCATCTTTTTATCCTCGATGGCAACAATGAGATCCGTGCCTTGCTGCCCCTGCTGTCACTGGGAAAGGACACTGCAAGATTGAACCCAAAGCTAAGCACTTCTCCTATTGCAAGAAAGATCAATCTAGTAGGCCAAACGAAACTGATAATTCGAAGAGACTTGCAAAGATAACCAATCATACATAAAAGAATTCAGAGGAGATTCAAATAATGTTCATAGATAAACTTGATCATAAACCCACAATTCATCGGATCTCGACAAACACACCGCAAAAGAAGATTACATCAAATAGATCTCCAAGAAGATCGAGGAGAACTTTGTATTGAGACTCAAAGAGAGAGAAGAAGCCATCTGGCTAATAACTATGGACCCGAAGGTCTAAGGTAAACTACTCACACATCATCAGAGAGGCTATGGTGTTGATGTAGAAGCCCTCCGTGACCAATGCCCCCTCTGGCAGGACACCGGAAAAGGCCCCAAGATGGGATCTCACGGGTACAGAAGGTTGCGGCGGTGGAGTTAGGTTTTCGTGGATGCCTCTGATGGTTTGGGGGTACGTAGGTATATATAGGAGGAAGAAGTAGGTCGGTGGAGCAACGAGGGGCCCACGTGGGTGGAGGGTGCGCCTGGGGGGTGGGCGCGCCCCCTACCTCATGGCTTCCTCGTTTGTTGGTTGACGTCCACTCCAAGTCCTCTGGATCACGTTTGTTCAGAAAATCACGTTCCCGAAGGTTTCATTCCGTTTGGACTCCGTTTGATATTCTTTTTCTGCGAAACACTGAAATAGGGAAAAAAACAGCAATTTGGGCTGGGCCTCCAGTTAATAGGTAAGTCCTAAAAATAATATCAAAGTGTATAATAAAGCCCATTAAACATCCAAAACAGAATATATAATAGCATGGAACAATAAAAAATTATAGATACGTTGGAGACGTATCAACCCCCAGTTCTGCTTCCCCCACGGCGGCTAGTTGATGAATGGCGGGTGGTTGATGCGGTCCTCGCCAAGGTTGCGGACGTAGAAGAAAGAATTCTGCCATTTCTTGGCAGAATCCTCCAGCGGCACCTTCGGGCAGTCGGCACCCGAACGCTTGGAGATGACGGCCGCCCGCCCTCGGATATATCTCCGGCCTTCGTCCCCTGCTGCTTCAGGGAGAAGAAGCGCACCCAGAGGTCGATCGAAGGTTTGACCCCCAGGTACCCCTCGCAGAGGGTGACGAAGCCAGAAAGCTGCACGATGGCGCTGGCGCCAAGATGGTGGCGCTGGATCTCGAAGAACTCTAGTAAGTTGCAGAAGAAGCGGCTCGCGGGCAGCCCAAACGCGTGCTTGAAGTGCAGCAGGAAGACCACCCGCTCCGAGCCCTCGGGCCGCGGCTCCCGCTCCCCCTGCGGGAGGCGCACCTCGACCTCCTCCTCCCTCGGCAGGCGCCTAGTGTCGCGGAGCTAGGCGATGTCGTCAGGGGTGACGGTGGAACCCATCCACGATCCTGACGGCAGCGCCATCGACCCGGGTGCGGAAGAAGAGGGAGGAGAAAAGGAAGAAGATGGCGAGAAAGCTCTGCTCAAGACAGCGGGCGTCGCAGCTAGCGGTGGTTGGCGAAAGCAGAGGGAGGATGAAGAGGCAGGGAGCGCGATCGTGAATGATCTCCGCCGCCCCCTTCGCCCCCAATTTATAGGCCACGATTTGAAACGTGGGGAAGTGGGATCGTTTGCGCTCGCCCCTCCCACTTCCCTGCAATAAGTGCGCATGTACGCACGCAGTAACTGCATGTGGAATGGCAACCGACCCTCGGACGTCGCAATAAATCTGTGCGCGTGGGCCGAGGGTGCGCGACGGCGGGCCCCAGGCCATCGCCCAGTCTCGTCACGCGCGTGGCCTGTCAGGCCCCTCCGGCTCCCAGGCGCCATGTGGCGGCTGCGCAAAGCCCGAAAGATTGCCCAAGATTCGTCGAACTCCTCGGTTTTCTGCCGCGGACGGGTTGTCGCGATCCGGCTTCCGGAAGCCGGCACACAGTGGATGTTGCCGGACCCGGCGGTCACCAAAATCCGCCTCTACAAGGGGGGAAACTGCGAAGGCCCTCCCATCCGAAGACGGCGGACCTTCACAACTTTGGGGACTACTGTCGGGTGGATGAACCCCAGGCAGGCAACGGAACCTTGATCCTTTTCAAAAACAACGGGGCCAGCATCGCCCCTCGAGCCGGCTCGCCCTTGGCCGGGTCGCCCAACCGGGCCAGGCCCTGCGACCCGGCCAGGCTCTGCAACCCGGCCAGGCTCCTCGACTCGGCCCCAACAACCAAGCTCAAGACTTCTCCAACAAGCCAGCACTGCCCTTGGCGTGTTCTCAAAACCCGGCCAAGGGTCAGCGGCCATCCCATCCCAGCCGTATGATGGGACGAGTCTCCGCCAACTGATGACCGAAGCCATAGTGCCCCGCCCATCCCTCTGGTCAGCTCGACGAGGCAACAGTGCCCCCTGTCGGTGTCAAAACCGGCGGATCTCGGGTAGGGGGTCCCGAACTGTGCATCTAAGGCTAATGTTAACAGGAGGCGGGGGACACAATGTTTACCCAGGTTCGGGCCCTCTCGATGGAGGTAATACCCTACTTCCCGCTTGATTGATCTTGATGCTATGACTATTACAAGAGTTGATCTACCACGAGATCGTAGAGGCTAAACCCTAGAAGCTAGCCTATGATTATGATTGTTCTTGTCCTACAGACTAAACCCTCTGGTTTATATAGATACCGGAGGGGGCTAGGGTTACACAGAGTCGGTTACAAGGGAGGAGATCTACATATCCGAATTGTCAAGCTTGCCTTCCACGCAAAGGAGAGTCCCACCGGACACGGGACGAAGTCTTCAATCTTGTATCTTCATAGTCCAACAGTCCGGCCAAAGTATATAGTCCGGCTGTCCGAGGACCCCCTAATCCAGGACTCCCCCAGTAGCCCCTGAACCAGGCTTCAATGACGATGAGTCCGGCACGCAGATTGTCTTCGGCATTGCAAGGCGGGTTCCTTCTCCGAATACTCCATAGAAGATTTTGAACACAAGGATCGTGTCCGGCTCTGCAAAAAAAATTCCACATACCACCGTAGATAGTATATTATTCCACAAATCTAATCTGCTGACAACTTTTCATAACGTGACATCCTGCCGTGGTCCGGTCATTACGAACCGTTTTTCCCAGCCTGCCATTGCATGTGTTACGAGGCGGTTTTATTGGCATGTCTCGTCGAAGCAGAGATCGTGCTCCCCTTATCATGGGATTCTCATCAATACAGGCGTGGGTAACCCAATCGTGCTTGTTAGTATGACTCCTCGATTTTTAGGCAAGTTCCAAACAGCCACGCGGACGACGCTTGATATTCGCCCTCTTTATAAAGGGGCCAAGGCCTGTCCTTTTCTTCTCGCGCTCGATCCTTCCCTTCCCCCACCTCGAGTTCCAACACCCAAGGCTCAGGCTAAGTGCTTCGGACCTTCAACCATGTCCGGATCCAACCTTCAAGGCTGGTGGATGGCCTCCTCTATCACAGAGGAGGACATCGAGAAGCTAAGAGAAGCCAGGTATCTGACCGCCAAAATCTCGCACAGGCTGCCTGCTCTAGGGCAGGTCATCCCCACTCCCGAACCCAACGGGAGTGTCATATTTGTTTCCCACTTCCTCCGAGGGCTAGGCTTTAGTCTTGATCCCTTGTTAGAGGGCTTATGTTCTATTACGGGCTCGATTTCCACGATCTTGCTCTAGATTCCATCCTTCACATCTCGTCGTTTATCATCGTGTGTGAGGCCTTCCTCCGCATCACCCCACACTTCGGCTTATGGCTCAAGACCTTCAATGTGAAGCTGAAGATGATCGATGGGCGTCACACAGAATGTGGAGGTGCCATAATAAGCAAAGGCGCCAATGCTCCATGGCCAAAGAGTTCCTTCCCGGAGGTGTCCAACTTATGGCAGCGGGAGTGGTTTTACATCACAGCTCCCCGAAGTAAGAAGTGGGCAGTTGCCCCCCGCCTTCTGCTCGGGCCCCCCACCACAACTGGCGTCATGCGTCAACAAGGGGCTGGACTGGGGGCCAGTTAGTGAGGTGCCGACCTTGCAAAGTCACATCCAAGATCTCCTCAAGATAGATGTCAGTCTCGTCGAGGTAATGCAAGTTATGCTAGTTCGTGGGGTCCTGCCATGCCAACGTCCATCTCTCCGCATGTGGGAGTTCAACCCGGAAGGACCGCGAACTATTCAGCAATTCTTCGGCGTGACGCTCGAAGAGATGTATGGATATTTCTTCGGATCACGAATAAAGTGTCCGGACACCACCGAGGATGCGGGTCTCAACAGCAACCGTCTAGATACCCATGTAAGTAATCCTGCGGCCGAACATGCTATCTTTTTGTTTGTCACAACATCATTCTGAAAAAATTACTGTCGACCAGGACTGGATAAGAAAGGCGGAGAGGATCAGGTGTTCGGCCCCCCTTCCCGAAGGCTCACCGGATCCTATACTGGCCAGAATGCTTGAGCATGCACCTTATCAAGTGCCATCAGGGGAAGATAAAGGGAGGAATAAAGAAGCCGAAAGCGGTCTTCACACATTACACATCCAAACCGGGGGAATTAGTGTCTCCGCAAACGAGGATAATCAGGAAGAAGAATCTAGAATCCCATCTCCCCAAGGAAGGAAAAGGACCGCCTCTGAAGACTTGGAAACGGAGGTTTCCAAACGAGGGAAGAAACCTTCGCCAAGGGGCCCTGCCCCGAAGGGCGTCCTTACCGCACAACGCCCTCAAGGGGGCCAGCCCTCCACCGAGCTGTAAGTGAACAGGAGTATTTTGGTAGATATATCCTGCTTTATCTCCGAGGACAATAACCGAGACATATCTGTTGCTGCCCGGCTCGTAGCCCTACTCGACAGAGTTCATCTTCGGGGGATCTTCTTCCGGAGATGATGGACAGCGAAACGCCTCCCCCTGCCTCCCCGCCTCATGGGGCAGACGACCCTGAGGTGTCGTCATGGAGGATTTCTCATGATCCGCCAAGGCCAGAAGGTAACCCTTCGGCCACTCGAAGTCCGGAGTATTCGGCTCCTAAGGAGAGCAATAAAAAGAGTCCGGGGCTGTCTAGTGCCCAACCGGATGCACTGATGGGTCTTCTGGAGCAAGCGGCTATCTCAGAGGCGCATCGTACTTTAATGGGTACGGTGGTTGAGAGGATTTCATCCGCCAAAAGTGGGTTGCATGAAGCTTTTACGAGCTTGCTAAGAGGCTTTGAGGTACGCAAAGTAATATATATATTTTGACGGTACCGCGCACACTAGGTGTGCTGTATACAGATAGTAGCCCCTAAGACTCTGGTTGCCGTCCAGAGGCGGTAAACAGAGGATCATAGTCCCAGGTAATAATCGCGCTGCTTCCATGTGCAGGCGACGGAGGGTCCGGTGGCTGGCCGGACTGCTGAGTTTACCAAACTGAGGCGGCAGCTTGACGTGGCGGATGTCGACATCGCGCTTGTGAACAAGCGGCTTGATGAGGCACATGGTATGTATTTTCGATTGGTCAATAAATATTAAGAGGAGCATGATGCTAGTATCTATAATATGCTGTGACTGCAGATGGAGCTGCCGCCTTGGAGACCCTTCGGGCGGAACTTGCCCGAGCCAAGGAACAAGCTAGGAGAAGTGATGCGGCAGCCCTAAAGGCGGCCGAAGAGTTAAGAGCCGAACGGGCTGCTCATCGCCACAGCGAAGATAAAATAGCCAAGATGGCTGTTGAGCTGAAAGATGCCGCCGGCCGATATGAGCTTCTTGAAAAGGAAAGCCAAGCGAAAGCGGCTGACCTGAAGAAAGCCATGGAAGCAGCCAAGGAAACCCACTCTAAAATCAGAGCGGCGAAGGAGGAGCTCCGTCAAGCCGGAGAGATCACGGCTGGGAAGCCCTTTTTGTTGCGGACGAAGTTCGGAGATCCGAAGTATGCCCATCTGGATCAATTATGGAGTACGTTGGAATGTACTCGCAAACATTAAGAATACGGGTATAATATATATATCAAACATGCTCCAGACTAATTGGATGATCACACGTCTGTCACGAAATATACGAAAAATCAAGAAGCACACATATGGTTAAAAATTTATACCAAAATAAAATACTGGGGTGCCAAACGAGTGTCTGAATGACTCCTCGAGCGGAAAAATGCAGAATAGTAATACTGGTGCCAAGCGAGGGTCTGAATGACTCCTCGAGCGGAAAAATGCGAAATAATAATACAGGTGCCAAACGAGTGTCTGAAGGACTCCTCGAGCGGAAAACGCAGAATAGTAATACAGGTGCCAAACGAGTGTCTGAATGACTCCTCGAGCGGAAAATGCAAAAATAATAATGCCGCTGTCGCGCGTCTGAGCGACACCACATAAAGGGCTTATAACAAAATAATCACAGCGAATATCCAGGGGGTAGGACCATCCCAGGGATATTCAATCGTATACATAAAATAAAGGTTAGTCCAGGATGATAAAGATCACAATTCATAGGGGCCACAAACATAAATAATATTTAGTATAGTCGTTTCTCCATCCGAAAACCGATAGTCTAGTCAAGTCGTATCTCCATCCGAATACCGTTGCTATGATCCAGTTAACCGTGTCTCCATCCGAATACCGTTACAGAGTTCTAGTTAAATCGTTCTCCATCCGAATACCGTTACGGAGATTCAACCCAGACTGTGGTCCTTACTCAAGAACGTGACTATCCAACAGGATATATCCTCTGCAGAGGGAGTACCATTTTCCACGAGTAACGGGATTACTCAGTCCCTCTGGACTAATTCTGTCTACGGTCTTTTGATTGAAAACACGCCTGACCTACACACACCAGCTTAACTCACCAGTGTCTGGAATCACCCACGACACTTGCCAAGCAAAACTCTAAGTGGGGAGCCTACAACCTCGACGTAGCATGGGATCACGAAATTTATACCGCGCGCAAACTGGGGAAGCTATCCCCTTCGGCTACAACCGAAACACCAATGCCCCGGACCGGATGACAGGCTTTAATCCGTGGCCACGGGACCTTCACCACGGCCTCTCTGTACGGTGTGTGCTTTGGAAAGGGGTTGACAACCTACTGAACCATACCCTGTCCCCTGCAGGGACAAGTGGTGGTACCGAAAAAGAAGGAAGCTATTGATCAAGACTCGGTCTTACAACCGACTCAGGTGGTCCAAGAATCCACCAACAATATTACTACTAGTGAAATAAATCACCCCTCCTCGAGCCTCACCATGCTATGCCGGACATACTCGTCTCGACGAGGGATTAGGGACAAGCTCGTGTCTACCCAAGACCACGACTTTCCCGGCCTCCTACCGGTGTGCAAGAGAAGCTCACGAGGATGATCCAAATCAGTAGCGTATCCTCGCTGACCACAAAACAACTCCAAAGTGCACTCATGCACGAGACCATATCGATACATACGCTAACACACACTCCAAGTCAAAAGGTGCTGCGATCGCGTCCAAACACCACAACAAAATATTATGCCAGAGTTCAGAAATGCTTGCCTTCCAGAGTATGTAAAGGATGCACTTATTGGAAGCTTTCCTTTTCCTCCAAAAATCCTATTTTGCAAAACACACAAATACAAATATTTCAAACACAGTACAAAAAGTTGCCTCAAATATTTTTTAAATAAACCTGAAAATAAACTAGATGAAATTTGAGAGAGGTAGGAAAAAGAATCAACTCATTTGGAGTTTTATTTCAAAAGTTATAGCCAGTCAAAGTTTGGTCAACTCTGTTTTTAAATAAAACTAGAAAAAGGAAAACGCTTCAGCAGAAATACGCTTTCGCAGCAGAGGAACGTACGCGGGGGTTTTGCGCCTTCACTTAAACAGAGAGAGGGCAGACGCGCGGGTCACTGACAGTGGGTCCAGAGGGCCCACTAGTCAGGTTTGACTGGTCTCCTTCTCCCTCCTTTCTCGGCGCCCGAACGGTGGCGGGGCTCCGGCGATCGCCGGCGACGAACGGCGGCTCCTCGAGGTCATCCAAGGGCGGGGATGGAACGGCTAGACCGAGGCGGTCCTTTGGGTGGTTGAAGGGTCGTCGGAGGTGGGAGGAATCGCCGGCGGCGAGCTCCGCGGCGGGGGAAAGCTACGGTGGTGAAGTGCTTTTTGTGCTCCGGTGGTCTCTGATCGAAAATGAGTAGCTGGGCAGCTCCGCAAGGACCAGAGGGAGCGATTGGTGGTGCTGGTTGGGTGAGAGGGTGGCCGGTTGCGACGAATCGCACCGGAGCCTAGCGGCGGCCGAGCTGGCCGGAGTTGGGGGGGGGCGACCCTCTCCGGACAATTTACTACTAGGGGAGTTCTACGGGGTGGGTCTGATGTCGCGTGAGGCCTCGAACGAGCTCGGGGACCCTTTATATAGCGTGGCGAGGTTGGACCGTGGCGGCAGGAGATAGGATCGCCGGCGACAGCCGTTGCTGTAGTTGCAGGGTATCGCGGCAGCGACGAACGCGTTCCGACGGGCAGGAGGATAAGCACGAGCGATTCCTAGGGGCAGCCGGCGCGCTGGCGCGGTTTGGGCGGTGCCGAACATGGCAGAGGCCACTGCCGACGCCGGCGTGCTGCCAAGGGCGCGGCCAGCGGCGCAGCAGGGCGCCAGAGGGATCGTGGAGCAGGGGCGGCTAGTGTGCGGTTCAGCGATGCAGATGGGGCCAGGGTCGGGTCGCGTCGCGAGCGGCAGTGCGGCGTGTCGGCGTAGTGCGCGCGCGTGCAAAACGTGCGCTCTGGGCGCGCCCAGAGCACGCACGGCAGGTGCTCGATGGAATGCCAGTGCGCGCTAGAGGGCTTGGTTGGGGCTGGCAAAGAACAGAACAAGGGTAGGGGTGGCTAGGAGATCAATGGACAAGTTTGTTGGGTCATAGGAGCACGTCCACAGTGCAAACCAGAGAGCTTGCCAAAAGTGGCTGTGCACACCAGGTGTTCGGCAGAATGCCAGATGCACTTAGGCAACTCTTGGAGTGGCCAAAATTCCAGACCAGTGTCTCTTTAGATGCAGGAGATGGTGGTAAGATTAGTTTGGCAAATACAGAAAGTTGATAGTGCAAGTTTTGCAAAACTCTAGTTTTGGACAGAAAGTAAAAGGGTTTAGAACATGCACTTCAAAACCTCCATTGAGCCCAATCTCCTGGACTCAAGAGTTTGGTAGGGAGGGCTACAAGTAGGCAAAAGCTCAGGGTTATTAGAGCAAGGAAAAACATGGTTGCAGTACAAAACACCAAATTGGACCAGAATGCAAAAGAGGTTGATCCACTCAAATTTTTCAAAGAACACCATTGGGTTTTTGCTTGAAGATGAATTGTATGCATCCATTGACATCTTCAAACACTTGGAAGAATTTTTAAAGAAATATTTAAAAGGGTTGTAGTGCAAAAGTGCCTACTGGACCAGATTGGAAAAGTTGGTGAAAGGCTCAAAATCTCCAATGGACAGAAGGTATTCTTGCACAAAAGTGATGTGGGACCATCACATGACATCCCCAAATTTTGGTGGAATTTTTAGAAGCATTTGTCAAGTGGTTGTAGTGCAAAACTGGCTCCAAATGCAAAAGAAATCATTTTCAAGAAATAGAGCTTAGAGGAAATAAATCTTGCAAATTTAAATCCACTGATACATACTTGTTTTATTATAGAGAGAAATCAAGTCCAGCAGTACCTTTGAAGGTTTTTCCCCCTAGAGGCATAAATCCAGAAGCCACAAAAGGTAAAACCTGAAAATTGGAAAAGTTTTATTTCCTGGCAACATTTAAAAAAAACAGAGGCCAAAATTTTGGGGTGTCACAACACTACCCCCCTTAAGAAAAATCTCGTCCTCGAGATTTGTTAAAAGTTGTTTTGAAATAAAATTGTTTTTATCAAAGAAATTCTTTAAATGCACAAAAACAAAACGGCTACAGTGAGAGGGCTATAAGTGGTGCAAAACCACAGTGTGGAAAAATCCACGGCTAGGGAAAACGAGACATTTCTACGAGGATAGAGTAATTTAGAATAAATTCTAAATTACTAAAATACGCTGGTTGCACCCGAGAGCACAGTGCTCTCTCTGGCTGACAGGTGGGCCCAGGGCCCACTGTCGGCCTCTTCTCATTCCTCTGGCTTTCTCCCTCGCGCGCGCTCCCCCCGCGTCTCATCCACCGGCGATGCCTAGCTCGTAGGGCATCGAGGCCGTACCGAGGTAGTGCGCGGCGTGCGTGCTGCCGGTGCAGCGTGCACTCACCTCGCGGGCCAGGGCGCTGTCGGCACTGCTCGCGGACTCACCTCTGAACACCGGCGGCCGAGCGACGGGTGGCGCTGGTGGACCTCGCCCACCGTACACCGATCTCGGGCTATAAAACACTCGCGGTGCTCCTCTCTTCTTCCTCACACCCGGCCTCGCTCCTACTCCTCCTCCATAGCTGCTGGCGGGAGCTCGAGCCGGGGCCCTAATGGCGGAGGCAATGTCGGACTGGTATGTGGTCCTGGTGTGTGGAGGCTTGGCGGTGCTGCTGGGGTTCTCCGTGCTCCTGTGCGCGATGATCCTGGACGATCATCGCGATGCTGCCGCACGAGTGTTGGCTCTATGCGGTGGCGGCGATCACGTGGATTAGGCGCGGCATCGGGGTTGACTGCCGTCGGAGTGCCGGGGCAGCTCGCGCTCGAAGGAACACTCACAAATCTCTCTTGCTGAGACTGTGGTGTCCTCGAGTGTAGTTAGATAGGCGCAAAAAAGTGCCCAGGGATTTGTAACAGTGCTCGAGGTCGAGTGGTGGCTGCGGAGAGTTGTTGTAATGATGCTGCGCGAATAAAAATCTATGCCCAGAAAATGCGTATATACGCAGCAATAACTCGGGGAAAGAAATCTCCCCGAAAAACATGTTGTGGGAGAAGAAATAATTACAACAAAACCAACAGCAGTAACACTGCTCACAAAACAGGAACTAAAGAAAAATCGGACCCGTTGCACAAAGATTTTGTGAACATGCTGCAACACATAAATACAAGTACTGGGATAATAAATACATCGGAGGCGTTTACATGGAAAACGGTAAAGTGACAGGGTCCTGAGAAAATGCCTCTGGCACCGGGGCACACTCCTCTTCTATCGGGGGAAGCGGGTTGACCAGACGATGAATGCGTCCTTCTTGGTCAGGCCTCAGTGGTCTGCCAATAGCGATCCGAGGATTTAAATCAGCGAGGCTCTGGAGATAACCCATTACCCGCTGAGTTAAACGCTCCTGAGCGATGACGTACTGGGCAAGGTTGGCCAGTACTGGATCTCTCTCAATGCGCCCACCGGGAAAAGATGCAACTTCTCCGGGCGCTGCACTACTCAGAAAATAATAGTACCCTCGCTCGCTGGCATAGGGCACTGCGAATCGAAGACGGGTGAGCGCCTCGTACGCAACAGCTTCTATAGCCATATGCGGAGTCGGCATGGATTTCCCCACGAAGGAGACTTCCGTTGGGTCCTGGTTTGGGTAGGCGGGAGGGATGTGCACCACTGCCCAATATTTCGAGGTGGATGGAGTGATCCTCGTTTGAGCAACTCGTACTGGGGTGGACGGGTGGCGCTCATAGTACTGCAGGTGAAGTCCCACAATAACTTGACAAAACTGCCCGGGGTCGCGTCTGGGGTCCTCAGATGAATACTGGGGGTCGACATGGCAAGGAATGGCTGTGAGTGCGGCGCACAACGGTGAGGGGTGCTCGGCAAGGTCACGGAGTGGCCTTTATATAGCACCGGGGCTGGGATATCCACTGGGGTGAAGGGTAACTGGCTGCCGATCCTGTACTCGGGTCAAAGCCACAGATATACTCATCACATAAAGGGTGACGCATTACTGTGGGCGTTTGACGGGGTTGGTCTTGGTAGCTGTGCCCGAAAAATAAGAATGCAATTGTACGCCAACGTACACATGCATAGCTACTACTCCAAAAACAAGAGCGCTTAAACAGACAGCATGCAACAAAAGCGATACAAGGCCCCACATTACAAACCGTAGGGAAAACTAAGGCTCGATACAACTTTGAGCGACTTAGTCTATGTCACGACCGGTTTTTCAATAAAATAATTATTGAGAAACCAATCCCTGTTACGGACCAGCGAGGAAGAATTCCTTCTCACTGATAGACAATACATTGGTCACAGAAGAAAAAATACCAGGAGTACTAAATGTAATACAAAGTTGAGCAGAGACTGCCCAACAATTTATTACATGCACGCCGATAAAACAATACGGCGGATAGGGTGGCAAACTACTAACTCACGATAATGACGATGGTGGAGATATCACCGCGAGGCGAGTGATATGACTCCAGAAGACTACAGCTCTTCGAGCGTCGGAGTGAGGCTCGAGAAGACTTATTGCGGGTGGCGGAAGCGTATACAATACAAGTGACCAACATCCGGGATCGCGCAGGACTGACTGGGACTCCTCTAGGCGTCGGACGCGCTATCAAACTCTTCATCCAAGAGATCGCCTTCGTCAACATCTGGCCAAATCAACAAGCCAGGTGAGTACTATGAAAGTACTCGCAAGACAGTTCGGACATAAGGTATAACAAATGTAAACATGAAACATATGAACAAGTTAACCAGTGCGATCAGACATAGAGATAATAAATACTGGGTGCCAAGCGAGGGTCTGAATGACGCCTCGAGCGGAAACTGCAGAATAGTAATACTGGTGCCAAACGAGTGTCTGAAAGGCTCCTCGAGCGGAAAATGCGGAATAATAATACAGGTGCCAAACGAGTGTCTGAAAGACTCCTCGAGCGGAAAATGCGGAATAAAATACAGGTGCCAAACGAGTGTCTGAAAGACTCCTCGAGCGGAAAATGCGGAATAATAATACAGGTGCCAAACGAGTGTCTGAAAGACTCCTCGAGAGGAAAATGCGGAATAATAATGCCACAGTCGGGCGTCGGGGCGACACCACATAAAGGGCTTATAACAGAAAGTAAAGACAGTGCATGCCGCAGTCGGACGTCTGAGCGACATCACATAAAGGGCTTATATCGAAAGTGAGAAACGAGTACACGCCACAGTCGGACGTCTGCGCGACGTCACCTAAAGGGCTTATATCACATTTCATTATTACAACAGCTCGGAGACATAAATTATCACAAGCATGAGACACAAAATAAAGTTAGTCCATCCACTGGAATAACAATAAATCTGAGATTTCACCACTTGAGCTTGTTCACCGGGGACAAGTTTTTCACATGGATAGATATGGATATAATGATTACACTACTGATCATGGATACGATGATTTGGAAAGAATTGACTCTGCAGAGTTTGTACTTAACCACAGCCAACGGATTTCAGTAGTCACGGGGACTAGTTCCGTCTGCGGCGTTTTGGAGGAAACACGTCTAAGCAGTACACACCCAATTCAACCATCCGAAGCCAGGGATCACCCTCAGCGACGTTCAAGAAAAACCTTGAGACGGGGAGGCTACAACCTCGCGTAGCATGGGATCAAATTTATATACGCGCGCTCTAAGGGGGTGCCCCCCCTCTCGGTCCCAACCGGAAACACCCATGCCCCCTGACTGAATGACTGGCTTTAATCCTGGGCCAAGGTACCATCATCCCGGCCTCTCTGTTTGGTGTGTACACGGAAAGAGGTTACCAACTTACTAAACCGCATCCTGGCAATGAGACATGTGGTAGCACGGAAAGGGGAAGGGACGGTAACACGGCTCCAACCATGTTATCGTCGGAAAAGTCGGATGACGCAAGGCTGGCATGCTACAACAGTACCACCTTGCTGCCCTTCATGTCACCACATGATTAGGCCATCTCTCATCAGAGATCATCGCAACTTTGGAACATGCGGGAAAAGATCGATAATGTGGCTCCAACCACGTTAACGTCGAAGAAAGTCGGATGGCGCAAGGCTGGCATGCTACAACAGTACCACCTTGCTGCCCTTCATGTCACCACATGATTAGGCCACCTCTCAACAGAGGTCATCGCAACTTTGGGACAACCGGGCCGTTGCCGTACAAGCAACGGGGTTTACCGACACTCATATGACACACACAAACTCTCACGTGAACATGCAAAACACCTATCATATCAAACGTTCAAAACATGCTTGCCTGGTTCGGAGAAGTCGGAGTCTAGCTCGGCGAAGATCGCGGCTCCGTCACCTCTCCCGGAACCTACGGCAATCACGAAACGGGTACTAACGTGAAAACCAACACATGCACAGAAACTTTGCCAAATATTTTCCAAATAAATCCCATAAAAAACTAGACAAAATTTAAGAATGTCAGAAAAAGAATCACTCAAAAATACCTTTTTATTAAAAAGTTATAAAGGTTTCTGTCCAGGGACCTTTCTGTAATGAAACAGAAAAGTTCCAGGGTTTTAACTGAGAAAACAGAAAACGGTTTGTTTGGAAATGCGCAAGCGCAAGAGAGAAGACGTATTTTGCCCGAAGGCGTCAACAGAAAACGGTTCGGGGAAATAAAACAGAGGCTGACACGCGGGGTCCGCATGTCAGGTTTGAAAAGGCTCGCCGGCGCCCGAAGACGGCGGTGGACGCCGGCGTCGAACCACGGCGAGTTAGGAGAAACGGAGGGTACCAAGAGCTTCAGTGTCTTCTTCCGCGTCGGTGGGTGGTGGACTCGTCCAACGGGGAGCACCATGTCGACGACGACACTATCTCCGGCGGACGACGGTTCGGGTGAGGATGGGGAACTCCGGTGGAGGGCTGCAAACTACGAATTGAGGCGCGGGTCAGAACAAGTGATGCAAGGTGAAGCTACTGGAAAGAGAATGGAGGCGGAGGAGCACCCACGGGGGTGAATCGGGCTGGATCCCGTCGCGGGTCGCGGCGGCCGGAGTCGAGGAAGGAGACCTCCTCGGGGCTCTTCCAGTGGCTAGGCGTGCTCTAGGGGAAGTGCAGGGCTGGTGGGTGCTCGAGTTGAAGCTCGGGACCTCTATTTATAGGCAGATCGATGGGGTGGCCGTGAACGGAGAATCTCCGGCGAGCGATTACGGTGGAGCAGTGGGTTGGCAGAGGGTTTGAGCGGTCGGGCAGCATTAGTGGATGTTACGGGACTCGTTTTGCAGCTAAACGGAGCTGGCCCTGGCGTAATGGCGTCTGCCCACGGTGCGGTGACCGCACGGGCTCAACGGCGGCAGAGAGCGCGCTCCGCGCCCTGCGGTTCATGACAAGAGCGACAGCGCATTCGGGGGAGTGGACGGCCACGCGGCGGGCTCCGGTGGTTTGGGCGGCGCTGGGTGGAGTCGTCGGCGCCGTGTCTCCCGCTGGCGTCCGCAAAGCCGCCGCCGGCGTCGGTCACGGGGCGGCGCACCTTCTGCTGCTCGTCGCTGACGCCCGCAAGGTGCCAGGCGCTCGTGCGGTGCAGGAACAAGAGGGCGAGGACGAGGAGCAAGGCGACGCGAGGGTACTAGCGAGATCGATGCCTGTTTCTGAAGAAAACGACAGCAAGCACTGAACTGAAACTCTGAATTTACTGAAACTTGACAGTGACCATGCATTGCAGGTGTTCGACAGTAGGTTTTGGTAAAGAGATGAATTTTTCTGGAGCTGTAACTTGGTGAGATGAGCACTCAAAGGACCCAGGGGCTGCATGAATTTACTTGGAATTTTTGGAGAAGGTTTTGAATGAATTTCACCAAATTTGGCAAATCTGGTCCAAACTTGCAGCTGATGTAGTTTGAGAATTTTGAACTGGAGACCAGTGGATCTTCATGGTTCTAGGTTGAGGGTTCAAAGGACTAGGAGGGGAAAGAAGTTTGGTGGTAAAAGTCCAAACAGAAAATGGAGTTCCTTTGTAAATCTCCAAGAGGTAGAATAGAAGGCAGAAAATATTTGAATAGAATTTGAATGGAAAATAAATACATGGGGAGGTTCAACTTGCTGGATTTGATGTAAATCATGATCCAGAGGTGAGGGAGTGTTTAGGAGAGAGGATTTGCACTTATGCCATGGCAAGAAGGAATAGTTGAAAGTGGCAAAGTACTTTCCAAAAGCCATAGTGCAAATTCAGAAAAAGGTTTTCAAAAGTTCTTTTCCCAAATAAAAACATTTTGTCTTGAGTCCAAATGAAGAGCAAGAACTCCCAAGGTCAAAGGCAGATCTTGGGTGAATCCAAATAAAATTTTTGCCATAAAGAAAATATATGAGAGGGAGAGTTCTCTTGAAGAAATTTTTTTAAATCACTCCCCTCAAGTCAAATAAAATCTTTTGAAAAATCCAAATAAAAACTTGCGTGCCACAGTCTACTTCGTTAATGTCCAAGTGGGCTGGCCTTGCGGACGCCGATGCTTCTCCACGGTTCTCACCGTCGGGATTTGCTGGTTGAGGCTGAGGTGCTGCAGGGTAGGGGAGATGGTGATGACCATCCCGGGGGTTATTGGCCCAAATCCCGTTGGAATGAGTTTCCAAAAGGCGACGAAGCGCTTCTGGGGTCACCAAAGTGTTCTGGTTGATGGCTGGCGCAGGCCTCAAGGGATCGATCGGGTGTCCGAACAGCACGACTGGGTTGTCGGTGGCGGCCTCCGCTTCTCTCCTTGCTGGGGCTCGGCGAACCAGCTCTCCACGAGCTGCGATCAGATCCAGAGTGACCTGGTCGAACAGTTGCTCTAGTGCGCTTACATAGCGCACCAGATGCAACAGCGCAGGATCCGTCTCGTGGTCTCCGTTTGCAACTTGGGGCGGCCTACCATACCCGTCACGACTGGGGTAGTAATAGAACGAGCGACAGTTAACTCTGGGCGACAAGTGCCGGAGTTGAACTATAGCTTCTCGGGCTGCCAGTTGGATGGCTTGTGGCTCAAAGGGAGTCGTCCTTCTAGTGAACATGTAGGGGCGTTCTGGCGACAAACCCCTACCGTAGATGTGCACAGTGGCCCAGTATTGACGGCTTTCGCCGTACATGGGTCCTTGGTACACAACATACTCAGGAGGCTCTTCTAACGCATAGGCACGGCGGGTGAGGTTTGCGAGCATGGTCACAAAACCTCCAAGGTTGGTCGCTGTGGTCTCATTGTGAACAATGGGGCCCGGCATCGTGGCTCGATTTTGGGGGAAAAGAGGCTGTGCTGATATTGAGGCTAGCGTGCCCTTTTATAGGGAAAAGGGGACGGAGTCTTCCTCCACACGCTTGCGATAGAGACGGGTTGGGTGTCGGTCACTGGCGCGTGATCGACGGGCTAGGCTGATAGGTTGGGCACCGTCAGCCGAAAAGGGCGTCGGGTCACTGTGGGGCTACCTTATGCGGGAAGCTTGACCGGGGTTAGGCTAAGGTCTGGTGGTTTGGTTAACCTAGGTTTATTGACCTGGCTAAGATAGGATTAGACAATGGTCAGCCTGGCTCTGATACCAAGTCTGTCACGATCGGATTTTTGGGATATAATTTCCCAGAAGAACGGCCTGTGCGCTCATCAGCCCCAGGATTACTGTTAGCTGATGAGGTACCAACTTGATACAAGAATTCCAAGCAAGAACAAAAATATGTAGTACAAGACCATTCAGGCCTAGGAGTACAACATTTGGTTTCTAATGGTTGAGGGCGGAAGCGGTTGGATACATCTGCGTCAATGGGACTCCATTTCCCACAAGAACAGCTGACCAGGATAACTCCTATCCTTGCGAGGCTGCAAACGTCAACGCGTAAGTTCCGAGGTTGTCACCGCGATGCTTATCTCCAAGCAAGGAATCTGGCCAAGACAATAGCCAGGGACAAGCCAGTGAGTACGTTGGAATGTACTCGCAAACATTAAGAATACGGGTATAATATATCCAGTGTACATAATAGTAATACAAGTGCCAAACGAGTGTCTGAATGACTCCTCGAGCGGAAAATGCAAAAATAATAATGCCGCTGTCGGGCGTCTGAGCGACACCACATAAAGGGCTTATAAGAAAATAATCACAGCAAATATCCAGGGGGTAGGACCATCCCAGGGATATTCAATCGTATCTATAAAATAAAGGTTAGTCCAGGATGATAAAGATCACAATTCATAGGGGCCACAAACATAAATAATATTTAGTACAGTCGTTTCTCCATCCGAAAACCGATAATCTAGTCAAGCCGTATCTCCATCCGAATACCGTTGCTATGATCCAGTTAACCGTGTCTCCATCCGAATACCGTTACAGAGTTCTAGTTAAATCGTTCTCCATCTGAATACCGTTACGGAGATTCAACCCAGACTGTGGTCCTTACTCAAGAACGTGACTATCCAACAGGATATATCCTCTGCAGAGGGAGTACCATTTTCCACGAGTAACGGGATTACTCAGTCCCTCTGGACTAATTCCGTCTACGGTCTTTTGATTGAAAACACGCCTGACCTGCACACACCAGCTTAACTCACCAGTGTCTGGAATCACCCACGACACTTGCCAAGCAAAACTCTAAGTGGGGAGCCTACAACCTCGACGTAGCATGGGATCACAAAATTTATACCGCGCGCAAACTGGGGAAGCTATCCCCTTCGGCTACAACCGAAACACCAATGCCCCCGGACCGGATGACAGGCTTTAATCCGTGGCCACGGGACCTTCACCACGGCCTCTCTGTACGATGTGTGCTTTGGAAAGGGGTTGACAACCTACTGAACCATACCCTGTCCCCTGCAGGGACAAGTGGTGGTACCGACAAAGAAGGAAGCTATTGATCAAGACTCGGTCTTACAACCGACTCAGGTGGTCCAAGAATCCACCAACAATATTACTACTAGTGAAATAAATCACCCCTCGTCGAGCCTCACCATGCTATGCCGGACATACTCGTCTCGACGAGGGATTAGGGACAAGCTCATGTCTACCCAAGACCACGACTTTCCCGGCTTCCTACCGGTGTGCAAGAGAAGCTCACGAGGATGATCCAAATCAGTAGCGTATCCTCGCTGACCACAAAACAACTCCAAAGTGCACTCATGCACGAGACCATATCGATACATACGCTAACACACACTCCAAGTCAAAAGGTGCTGCGATCGCGTCCAAACACCACAACAAAATATTATGCCAGAGTTCAAAAATGCTTGCCTTCCAGAGTATGCAAAGGATGCACTTATTGGAAGCTTTCCTTTTCCTCCAAAAATCCTATTTTGCAAAACACACAAATACAAATATTTCAAACACAGTACAAAAAGTTGCCTCAAATATTTTTTAAATAAACCTTAAAATAAACTAGATGAAATTTGAGAGAGGTAGGAAAAAGAATCAACTCATTTGGATTTTTATTTCAAAAGTTATAGCCAGTCAAAGTTTGGTCAACTCTGTTTTTAAATAAAACCAGAAAAAGGAAAACGCTTCAGCAGAAATACGCTTTCGCAGCAGAGAAACGTACGCAGGGGTTTCGCGCCTTCACTTAAACAGAGAGAGGGCAGACGCGCGGGTCACTGACAGTGGGTCCAGAGGGCCCACTAGTCAGGTTTGACTGGTCTCCTTCTCCCTCCTTTCTCGGCGCCCGAACGGTGGCGGGGCTCCGGCGATCGCCGGCGACGAACGGCGGCTCCTCGAGGTCATCCAAGGGCGGGGATGGAACGGCTAGACCGAGGCGGTTGAAGGGTCGTCGGAGGTGGGAGGAATCGCCGGCGGCGAGCTCCGCGGCGGGGGAAAGCTACGGTGGTGAAGTGCTTTTTGTGCTCCGGTGGTCTCTGATCGAAAATGAGTAGCTGGGCAGCTCCGCAAGGACCAGAGGGAGCGATTGGTGGTGCTGGTTGGGTGAGAGGGTGGCCGGTTGCGACGAATCGCACCGGAGCCTAGCGGCGGCCGAGCTGGCCGGAGTTGGGGGGGCGGCCCTCTCCGGTCAATCTACTGCTAGGGGAGTTCTACGGGGTGGGTCTGATGTCGCGTGAGGCCTCGAACGAGCTCGGGGACCCTTTATATAGCGTGGCGAGGTTGGACAGTGGCGGCAGGAGATAGGATCGCCGGCGACAGCCGTTGCTGTAGTTGCAGGGTATCGCGGCGGCGACGAACGCGTTCCGACGGGCAGGAGGATAAGCACGAGCGATTCCTAGGGGCAGCTGGCGCACTGGCGCGGTTTGGGCGGTGCCGAACATGGCAGAGGCCACTGACGACGCCGGCGTGCCGCCAATAGCGCGGCCAGCGGCGCAGCAGGGCGCCAGAGGGATCGTGGAGCAGGGGCGGCTAGTGCGCGGTTCAGCGATGCAGAGGGGGCCAGGGTCGGGTCGCGTCGCGAGCGGCAGTGCGGCGTGTCGGCGTAGTGCGCGCGCGTGCAAAACGTGCGCTCTGGGCGCGCCCAGAGCACGCACGGCAGGTGCTCGACGGAATGCCAGTGCGCTCTAGAGAGCTTGGTTGGGGCTGGCAAAGAACAGAACAAGGGTAGGGGTGGCTAGGAGATCAGTGGACAAGGTTGTTGGGTCATAGGAGCAAGTCCACAGTGCAAACCAGAGAGCTTGCCAAAAGTGGCTGTGCACACCAGGTGTTCGGCAGAATGCCAGATGCACTTAGGCAACTCTTGGAGTGGCCAAAATCTCCAGACCAGTGTCTCTTTAGATGCAGGAGATGGTGGTAAGATTAGTTTGGCAAATACAGAAAGTTGATAGTGCAAGTTTTGCAAAACTCCAGTTTTGGACAGAAAGTAAAAGGGTTTAGAACATGCACTTCAAAACCTCCATTGAGCCCAATCTCCTGGACTCAAGAGTTTGGTAGGGAGGGCTACAAGTAGGCAAAAGCTCAGGGTTATTAGAGCAAGGAAAAACATGGTTGCAGTACAAAACACCAAATTGGACCAGAATGCAAAAGAGGTTGATCCACTCAAATTTTTCAAAGAACACCACTGGGTTTTTGCTTGAAGATGAATTGTATGCATCCATTGACATCTTCAAACACTTGGAAGAATTTTTAAAGAAATACTTAAAAGGGTTGTAGTGCAAAAGTGCCTACTAGACCAGATTGGAAAAGTTGGTGAAAGGCTCAAAATCTCCAATGGCCAGAAGGTATTCTTGCACAAAAGTGATGTGGGACCATCACATGACATCCCCAAATTTTGGTGGAATTTTTAGAAGCATTTGTCAAGTGGTTGTAGTGCAAAACTGGCTCCAAATGCAAAAGAAATCATTTTCAAGAAATAGAGCTTAGAGGAAATAAATCTTGCAAATTTAAATCCACTGATACATAATTGTTTTATTATAGAGAGAAATCAAGTCCAATAGTACCTTTGAAGGTTTTTCCCCCTAGAGGCATAAATCCAGAAGCCACAAAAGGTAAAACCTGAAAATTGGAAAAGTTTTATTTCCTGGCAACATTTTAAAATAAAAACAAAGGCCAAAATTTTGGGGTGTCACAGTGGGCCGAGCTTCATAGGTTGTCCGGACTTGCCATGAGGTCTGTCATGGATCATCTTTGGCCGAAGGGACCAAGGCTGAATAGTTATTTTGGTTTAGTGCAATGATTCCTTGGTGCTGTGCCGCATATCGATGCTGTAAAGAGGTCGGCGTGCATAGAGGGTGCGCGGATGGCTCTTGCCCGTGTTAAGACATACTGGGCAGAGCTGGAGGCCACCGCTATTGCAACCCGGGGTCCGGCCGTAGGCCAGGTCTCAGCCGAGCACTATTGTGAAGAAGTCCTAGAAGGCACTCGTTTAATAGAGGCTCAGTGCTCGACGAGTATCATGTTCGAGTAACATGTATCCCAATTGTAAAAACAATGCTATTTGGATTATAAAGGCTGTGTTTATACTTTTGCCTGAAAGTATTATGATGCCTCCTGTGCGGCCGTTTATGTATGTATATAACCTGAAAGTTTGCAGTCGTCGGCTTCAGTCCCCACGCATATAATGCGGGGGTGTTCAGAAAAGAGCGTATTCACACTTGATCCAACATCTTGGTCCATTAAGGAGGTGATAGCGCGGCGAACAAGGCAATCGAACTATATAGCTTTAACACTTTCACTTAGCCATAGGAGTTTGACGGTGGGGCTACTATATAGCCCTTGGTACTTCCGCGCTCATCCGAATACGGTGCGCGTACATACATGACCGGGAAACCGGTCCTTCATTAATGCGGAGGAATCGCGAGGATTCCACTGAGTCATTGATTGGTTGACCAGTCTCGCGCTTTATCATGACAGTTAGTTTTCGGCTTTCTCTACTGAGGTGCTCATCCAGATGAACCAGGGCACAATCGCAGTAGTTCTCCCGGTGCCACCTTAGCCGATAGAGCGAAACGTAAGGTAGCAAAACACGGGAGCCGGGCAAACCCAATTATTGACCAAAGACATGATTCGGAGCTGATGCATATAAGGCCAAACTCGCGACGCCGAACACTCCATGAGGTATTCAGACTTTACAACATATACTGGGCTGAGTAACGCCCTCGATAATGAGCCCTGAATTTCCAGGTACGTGCATTAGTCTGACGTGACAAAATGCCAATAACGCGAGCATCCCTCTCGGTTGTGTTGAGTATCCGGGGGGTGTGAAGCAACAAGAGACAGTGAAAAAGGTTTACATAGGGTCTTAATCTAAAAAGAGACCTTTGAGCGGGGCCCTGCTGCACGTCTGCGCCTGTGTCTCCGTTGTGCCGTATCCTGGAAGGGTGTTGCACGATGATCATCTGTAAAAGAGAAAAACCCAGGTGAAAGTCTTCGTGCGAAAAATTGGTTATTCTTAATGAACCATTAAAATGCGATCTATTATTGTATTAATAGGGTCAAGCCGAACTGTAGCCCTTTTTACATGCGGGAAGCCCCTAGCACCACCTATGGGAGTATATCCCTCGACCCAATCTCAGGTTTATCTGAGCTGTTACAGCTAGTGGTGCACCGGACTCGTCTAACTGTGTCCGCGGTCTTGACTACCGATCATTCGTTCTGGTTAGAGAGGCCGTTCAGTGTTCGGCTGCTAGAGCCGCCACATATTCCTCCGCACGTAGGGAACGCTCTGTGTTTTCGCTAACTGTGATGATGCCACGTGGACCAGGCATCTTAAGCTTTAAGATAAGCGTAATGCGGCACTGCATTGAAACGAGCGAAGGCCGTTCTTTCGAGTAGTGCGTGAAAGCCGCTTCGGAATGGAGCGATGTCGAAGGTTAATTCTTCGCATCGGAAGTTGTCGGAAGAACCGAATACAACCTCTAGCACTAGAGAGCCCGTGCTGCGGGCCTCTGGGCCTGGTATTACTCCTTTAAAGGTATTATTGCTCTGGCTGATTCTTGTCTGGTCTATCCCCATTTTGCGGACGGTGTCCTGATATATCAGATTAAGACTACTGCCGCCGTCCATGAGGACTCGGGTGAGATGGTATCCATCAATTATTGGGTCTAGCACCAAGGCAGCCGATCCTCCGTGCCGGATACTAGTCGGGTGATCCCTGCGATCAAAAGTGATCGGGCAGGCCGACCAAGGGTTGAACTTGGGGGTGACGGGCTCCACGGCGTGTATGTCTCGGAGTGCGCATTGGCGCCTCCTCTTCGGTATGTGAATTGCGTAAATCATGTTCACTATTTTGACCTCTTGTGGGAATTTTTTCTGTCCCCCCGTGTTCGGCTGGCAAGGCTGTTCCTCGTCTTCACTCGGTGTCTCCCTCTCCTTGTGTTCGGCGTTTAACTTGCCGGCCTGCTTGAAGACCCAGCATTCTCTGTTGGTGTGATTTGCAGGTTTGTCGGAGGTGCCATGAATCTCACATAATCTATCTAGAATCTTGTTTAGGCTGGACGGTCCATCTCTGCTGCCTTTAAATGGCTTCTTCCGTTGACCGGGCCGAGAGCCCCTGAATCCGGCGTTTACTGCCGTATTGTGTGGGCTGTCTTCATTGTTTCGACACTTGCTTTTCTTGCGTCGCGGTTTCCCGTTGCCATCCCTGACTTTGGATGTTCCTGGGTCGCTGGTGCTGCTGTGGGCAGCCAACTGTCTTCGCCCGCGCAAAAGCGGGTCATAAGGCTTGTTAGGGCTGCGATTGTCCTCGGTTTTTCCTGGCCGAGGTGTCTGGCGAGCCATTCGTCCCGGACACTGTGTTTGAAAGCCGCTAAGGCTTCAGTATCCGGGCAGTCGATGATTTGATTCTTCTTCGTGAGAAATCTGTTCCAAAGCTTTCGGGCTGACTCTCCGGGCTGTTGAATTATGTGACTTAAATCGTCTGCATCCGGAGGTCGGACGTAGGTCCCTTGAAATTAGCCCTAAAAGCATCCTCATGCTCCTCCCAACTTCTAATGGAGTTTTCGGGGAGACTTTTCAGCCAGTGCCGAGCTGGTTCGTTTAACTTGAGGGGTAGGTATTTTATGGCGTGGATGTCATCTCCGCGAGCCATGTGAATGTGAAGGATAAAGTCCTCAATCCAAACCCCAGGGTCGGTCGTTCCGTCGTATGCCTCTATGTTCACGGGTTTGAATCCCTCTGGAAATTCATGATCCAGCACCTCATCGGTGAAGCATAGGGAGTGCGCGGCACCCCTGTATTTGGTTGTGTCATGGCATTCATCTGACGGTTGTGGTGTTTGGTTTTGATTCCGAGCTGTTATTCGGTCAGTATAGTCGTTTGGGCGGCCATGATTCTATGCCGGAGCGCGCTTCCTAGATCCGTAGATGGACCTGGCCATACCGGCTTTTTTATGCAGGTCCTCACGTAAATCATGCGCATACTTGTGTGCGACGTCGTTAGCCGCCCTGTCGCGGCCGCGGGGTGGTCGATCCGGCTCATCGACCGTTTTATTTTTTGGCTGAATGGGTTGTAAAGCCTCATCGTCAAATTCAGGCAGCAGCTTGCGCTTTGGATAGCTCTTTATGTGGCGACTGCCACCGTACTTTTCTTTGGTGTCACGCACCTTGTTCCATCTGCTGTTGAGCGTATTCTGCGCGGCCTTAAGCCTCTGCTTCTACTTCTTCAGGCTCCTCGCTGTGGCAATAAGCCTTCTATGGAGGTTCTCTTGTTCCAAGTGCTTTTCCGGATGATGTGTGCATCGTCGTCCAGACTGTTCTCCTCTCTGGAGACCGGTTGATGAGCTTTTTCCTCGTCGTCGCCGCGATCGGACAGCGGTTCTGTAATATGTTCACCGTCTGCTCGCTCATCCTGCTCCATCGCTGGGTCCATGTGGTCGTTGTTTCCTTTGGGGTCGACCCGGGTATTATTCTTTCTTGCGCTGTTATCGCTGTTTTTGCTGAGGCAGGATTTGGAGCGGCGCCTATGTCGTCGCTTTGGTTGCTTTTCGAGGGAATTATCCTTCGCTGCATCCTTCCGTTCCTCGTCATTGTTTTATTTGGGCGTATCCACCATGTATATATCATATGATGAAGTGGCTGTCCAGCGCCCTGTGGGTGGTGGTTCCTGTTCCTCTCCTGCATCGTCGTCCATACTGTCGATGTCTTCGGAGTCGAAATCAAGCATGTCGGTTAAGTCGTCGACAGTGTGGCTATTAAGTGGGTGGTGGGTGGGGAATGAATTTCTTTGTCATCCGCTTCCCACTCGAGCCGGACATAGTTCGGGCAAGGAGCTCCTGACAAGGAGAGGGACCTTAGTGAGTTTAGCACGTCGCCCAAGGGCGACTGCCGAAAGATATCCGCGGAGGTAAACTCCATGATCGGTGCCCAATCAGATTCGATGGGCACGGACGCAAACGGTTCGGAGCCTGTGGCCCGGGACGAATCCAAGGCTCCGGTGACACAGCTCTCATAGGAGGTGAAATCAGTATTCGGCTCTATCGCCGCTGAGTGTGCGGCCTCCGTGGCGGGGTGTATCCACCCGTCCTTGGACGACATGATCTGCACCGGATTGAGGGCCAGAGTAGCCACAGGTGTGATCTCCCGAACACCATCCGACGGCAGAGCTAGGTCATGCTCGTCGTGACTGTGCGGCACAGCTGACATGGGCTCGAATCCGTCGAAGATCAAGTCTCCGCGGATGTCGGCAGTATAGTTCAAGCTTCCAAACCTGACCTGATGGCAAGGGGCGTAGCTCTCGATCAGCTCCAGATGGCCAAGTGAGTTGGCCCGCAGTACGAAGCCGCTGAATACGAAGATCTGTCCGAGGAGAAAAACCTCACCCTGGATCACATCGTTGCCGATGATCGAAGGAGCCATCAAGCCTTTACGCGACGGCACTGTGGAACTCTTAATGAAAGCACCAATGTCGGTGTCAAAACCGGCGGATCTCGGGTAGGGGGTCCCGAACTGTGCATCTAAGGCTAATGGTAACAGGAGGCGGGGGACACAATCTTTACCCAGGTTTGGGCCCTCTCGATGGAGGTAATACCCTACTTCCTGCTTGATTGATCTTGATGATATGAGTATTACAAGAGTTGATCTACCACGAGATCGTAGATGCTAAACCCTAGAAGCTAGCCTATGATTCTGATTGTTCTTGTCCTACGGACTAAACCCTCCGGTTTATATAGACACCGGAGGGGGCAAGGGTTACATAGAGTCGGTTACAAGGGAGGAGATCTACATATCCGAATTGCCAAGCTTGCCTTCCACGCAAAGGAGAGTCCCACCCGGACACGGGACAAAGTCTTCAATCTTGTATCTTCATAGTCCAACAGTCCGGCCAAAGTATATAGTCCGGCTGTCCGAGGACCCCCTAATTCAGGACTCCCTCACCCCCAGCTACCTGCTGACCAGGGCTGGCGTGGCAACAGTGCACCCGACGTCACCCATGACGCCAGCAAGCGGTGACCTGACGGAGCGCCACTGTAGCCGACTCGATTCGGCCTCGCCCTGATGATCGAAAAGACGGCACACAGTGCCCCCTAGGAGCATGGGGCCCGTGCCCGGTGAACCCGGCGAGCCCTGGCACCCGGTGGGTCCCAGCACCAGGTTCCTGGACACTGACGACCCGACCCTATGGCCTTGTAACAATACCATTGTACCCCTGGGGGGTTGACCTATAAAACCCCCCAGGAGCCCTCATGCATACGGGCAACTCTTTCATTCACACAGGCGATCACACACACACACACCTAGCAAGCAGCACCCGAGGAGAGGGAGCTACCTAAGCCCTGGCCAGCCTTCCTCCTTCCTCCATACATCTCTAGGAGCAACTCTGTACCGTTACATATAAACCACTCTCGGCAGGACTAGGGGTGTTATCTCTCCGCAAAGCCCAGAACCTGGGTATGTCTTGCGTCCCGCGCTCGCTCATGCCGATCTCGCCTCTGGAGCACACCAGTGCCCTCGGGCGTCCTCCTATCTTTAGCCATCCCATGACATCTGCCGTGCGCCCACCACGACACCGCCCTATGCTCATAAGAAAGAGGGGGCGGCCCAGCAAATACCTCACTTTAATAAGCCGCATCTACCTGCCCCCTCCTCTCTGAGGATCCTCCAAACGCACGTGAACATAATTAAGGGCAATGTCCATGCGGTGGGACGCGAGAATACCTAGATCCCTCAGGTCCTCTCAGAGTCCTTTGCTTGATAATTTATACATATATATATATATATATATATATATATATATATTCTCTGATCATACAACGATCTATTAATCTTGAAGTGGCCATGTTTAGATGAATGATCTCCAAGAGGGATTTGTGTATGCTAGTTGGGTTTAATCTTGTAACTAAGCTATGACTGTGATAGAAAGTGGAAATAGCTTGTAGTGTGATGTTGCCTCTAAGGACAAAAATATAGTTGCATAGTTGTCCCGGTGATCAAGATCAAGGTAGTCAGAATCGTGATTTTTAGTTGGATCGGAGCTCCAATGGTAGGATCAACAATCGTAGATTTGAACTAACAGAATCATAGAACGCAGATTCTACAAACCAAAATCTTAGAATCAGAGGGGTTATATTGGATTGTGGAGTCGTAGAATCGCATAATACAATCACAATTCTGACCACCTCCTCGGTGATGAACGCAGGGTCAATAAAGACATTATATTATCAACACCAAGTCATAATGCTTAATGAGATAGTTTGTTTTACTTAATACCTTTAAGATGCATGCTTGATAGCAGTCTTGAAGTGGAGTATTAGCTAACGATGCAATTAGATTAACGGTCTATTAATGTGCCTATATGAAATTATGCCATGTATGATCATAGTTATAAAAACTACAATTTAATTGATACACAACTGTAAATTTTTCCACTAAGTCTAGTGAATAAAGTTGAGTACTCACCTTGCTTAATTTACTTTTTCCCTAGATTGTCGCACTCCAGTTGGCAGCAATTCAAGAAGCAAGTTTTGCTGATAGACGACATTAGTTGGTTATCCCCCAAGTAGGGGTCTAGCTTGGGCAGGGATATGTATGTCGTTTGCTTATGTTTTCAGCATTCTTAAGGCACTTGCATTCTTGCATGTCTAAACTATATCGTCTTTAGTTGTATGAATTGTATCTTGGTCATATGGCCCTTGTAATATATTAATTCTTTGTTGTATATTATGTTCTTGTGGATACGTATTAGAATTGTGATGTGATACTTGCTTTCCATCCACATGGCGTGCATGTTGTGACCGGTACGTCATGCGGAAGGTGGTGAGTTAAGATCATTATTATGCGGAGGCTAGCAGATGCGCTAGATCTCCATAGTACCGATCTCGAGGCACTATATCAATGCTTCGATGATCAAGGAGATTCTTGATTGGTCCAAATAGTTCCTGGTAGTCACATTCGTTCATGAAGGTTGCTTCTCCAATTTGGAAGCACACGATTTAGCTCGTTGTGCTCTTTCTTTAGATGATGGATGCCTAATACCACTGGAGCGCGTCGGTGCTATACAAACGGTTTTTAACCCCTTTCCGCGATGACATTTGGAACCGTTGCCAAGTGAGTGTGGGTGATAGGGGGGTCCTTCCCACATGACCCAGAAACCGTCGGGGATATGCCCTCTTGGCACACACGCTCGGCAAAATGAGGTCGTGTGCGACTGGCGAGCGCTCAAATACGGAAATACGTACAGTAAAGCTCAAGAAATACAATTATACAGGCGAAATTGTTTCCGGATGCAAGTACATCCCACACAGTCAGTCCCCGCTAAACATTTCCGTTCGTATGTACATCCCACATAGTCGCTCCAAGGAAAATGTTTCCGTTCACAGGTACATCACACACAATTTTTCCCATTAAATCGTTTGCGTTATTGAATGTATCACGCACGGTCCGTAGAAGAAACTGTGTGGCAAAGGCTGTCCATCACACACAGTTTTTATGTGGTAAACGTTTGCGCAAGGTGGCCTAACGCAAACAGTTTTCAAGAGAAAGTCGTGTGTGATTGTTCATTGATCCAACACGGTTTATTCCTAGAAACTGTGTGCATAGCTTGAGGTCATCGCCCACGGAATTTTTTCAATAACCGTTTGCAATAGCAAAATCCAATTAGCAGGCTAATTCGCCATTAGCAGGCTAATTTCCCTATTATTAATAATCCATTTATTAATCTAATTGACATTCATATTAAGCACACAATATATTTCATTTCCATATAAAGGAAGCAGAATTTCATAATTGAAATACATCAGAGTACAACATGATATTGCTTCAGGACTCAGCTACCCCATTACACAACTGCACCAGCACCAAGTTTCACATGGGCCATGTAGAACCTTTCGAAATTAGCATCATAGATGGTATATAGACAGATGCATCTCATCTGAAAAACTGCTGAAGCGGAAGGCGAATATTGAGCCTTCATTCATGTTGGAGGTATTTGCAACTTTAGGCCAGTGCCTGTGGATGATTGACCGTCCATCCTTCGTCCTCTTCAGGAACACTTCAATATTAAACCGTGGGTGTTGTATGAAAACCTTCCTCGCCTCCTGACCCTAGAGGTGGTTTGAGAGGTAACCATCAGTGAACTGCTTTGGAAAGGCCTGAAAACAAGGATGTGCATAAATATCTTCTCTATATTGGAAATGGGGCAAAGAAATAAAAAAGCAAGGTATAATAGTTAGTACCATCTTGTAGTGAACTGATGTCTTCTTCATTGTGCAGACAAAGATCTTGTTGTTTTTTGTCGCTAATTTCTTTATCCTAACAATCTTTCTGAGTTTCTTGATTTGATTGATATTCATGGACAACTCATTTCCCCATATGCAAAAGGGTCGAACAGTGGGTCAAAACCTCTGACAGCAGGACCTACATGTGCAAGACCAAATTGTTAAAAACCAAAATATTAGAATGGTTCCTAAAATTGCAGAATAATGTGCTATTAGATAATGGACCATGCACGTGCTAACCTCGATTGTAAACCTCAGTGCTTCCCATTGTTTCCTTGTAACACATATAAGGTAGTTAGTCATCAGGTTAAGTAAGGGTTCGCATGCTATCAGTAAAAAAGTTGATGGAAATAAGCACATTGCAGATTCATCGGATTAATTCAAGCCACATGGAAAACCCATTTATCCAAACCAAGTATGATTAAGAACTAGGAAATATAGCACTTGTATATGTTTCTCATGTATTAAGTGCAACCAAATTCCTTTTATTCCTCACATGCACAACCATACAAAATCTACCCACGACAATTGGATATCACAATGCAGAATTGAACCAAGCAGTTAACTAAACACCACAACAAATGAACCAAACATCAACTGAGCAGCACATTGCACAATATAACATACTCCTAATAGATGAGTAGACAGTTAACCAGATAGTTAACTACAACCAATTGTAGCAATTGTATTTGTTTCTCATGTATTTACTACAGCCAAATTCAATTTATTTCTCACATGGTATACAATAACAGAATGCACCCACAACTATTGAACATCGCATTGCAGAATTGAACCTAACAGTTAACTAAACACCACAACACAAATGAACCAAACGTTAACTGAGCACCACATTGCACAATGTATAACCAAACCAAGCATGCTTGACAACTTGGAAATATAGCAATTGTATTTGTTTCTCATGTATTTTGTAAAGATAAATCCGATTTATTTCTCACATGGAAGACAATACAAAATTGTAGCCTGAAGAATTGAACGTCACATTTGCAGAATTGAACCAAACATTTAACTAAAGACGACAACTAATTAACAAAACAGTTAATAAGTGAGCACCACACTGCACGACATATAGAACATATACACTAGAGCAACAGATTGCATGGTAAGATTAGATAGCACAATTCACTAGAATTTGTGAAGGAAAGGCAGGAGCAGCACACGCAACGGGTAAACCGAGAAGGCTTAACCGGCGTAGCTAACAAATGGCAAGGTGCTCCTCCAAGATCCGGGGGTCGGCACGAATGGCAGCCATCGCGACCTCATCCGCACGTGCGGCCGCGATTTGCTTCTCCGCTGCCAAATGCTCCTTGAGATCCAGGCTATACTGCGTGCACCATGGCTTAGGGTGGCGCTTATTTGGTGGAGGGGTCGGTGATTTGGGTGGAAGGTGTCGCGCTCGCGCCGGTGGTCGGGGCATGTGGGATGTGGAAGGAGGAGGATGGGGGTCGGGTGTGGATTACCTGCCTGGATAGACGAGGCCGAGCAGCGTGAAGGAGGGTCGCCAACGAGGAGGCGCCGCTGCAAGCAAGGAGTGAAGGTTTCAACTTGGAAAGGAAGGCGGAAAGAGGGGAAATGTGGCTTTTGGTAAGGGGGAGGGGCGGGGAGGTAGATATTTCCGTGGAAGCCGAAAATTTGGAATTGCTTCAGCCAAAAAACTGGCGCGCAAAGTGTCATCAGACACGGTCCCTTAATTAGAACTGTGTACGATATGTGGACATCACAAACGATTCAGATAGCTTAACCCGTGTGTGATGAGTTTGAACATCAAAAATTTTGGTTCGAATTTCCATGGTTACAGTGGTCATCCACGTCATTGCATAATTTGGGTACACAAAGGAGACTACACCACACCCACACTTCTTAATCGAGCAAGTTCAGCAATTAAACAGAGCTAGCTGACCTAAACATTACTCTAACAAATTAAAGACCAGCGCTCTTCATTAAACAAAACAAAGAGTACTACTACGGCTGGTGCTCGTCGATCTCCGCCGCCGCCTCCATGTCCATCTTGCACCCGACGGTCTCCTAGGGAAGGGGCTCCATGGCATCCATCGCACCATACTCGGCAAGCATCTCGCCATCCGCGTCCGCCATCTCTTTGGAAAAGTCCGCCATGAGCTGGGCGTGGGCGGACGTGATCTAGGCTTGGCTGGGCTCCGTCGTTGCAAGGTATGCGGCGGAGGAACGGACGGCTGCTCGAACGCTCTCGGCGATTGCTAGCTCTTCGGCCGTGGGTTGCCGACCGTGGCCGGAGAAGCTTCGTTCGATTTGTGCGGTGACCGCCAGGAGCTGGGCGTGGGCAGCCTCGACATGGTCGTGGGCGGCTTGCATCAGGGCTAAGGCCGCCGCTGCGGAACGGACAACTGCTATGCCACCTCGCCAGTTGCTATCCCCGAGGCAGATGTTGCTGCCGCCACATGATAAGCAACAGCGGCCATTTGGGCTGCCTTTGTCACCCGGTCGCAGATTGCGGCCGCACTCATGCACCTTGTTAGCACGCACATGGCGGCTACGGCCGCGCTCTCGCCGGAGTGGGCCACCGAAGTTGCCCTCACGACGCGGGTCCATGTGCCCATCTTTCTTCAGTGACGATTGAACAGTGAAATGATATTTGGGGAGCGAGCTAGTGTGCTTGAGACGCCGGCTGTGGACTGGAGACGCTAGGCGTACTATACACCGACGGTGCTCCAGGATATTTTGTTCTGCACCTCACACGGTTGGTGATAATAAACCGTGCATGATCTACTTGATTTTTCATGTTGATTTGAATTACATAATGGGGACACAGCGGCAATGGATGGTGTTTGAATTGCTAGACCTTTTATCTGGAGTGAACATGCAACTATATGTGTGTCATAAAAGAATTGGAATTATTCAGGGTTTGTTTGAACATTTTATAAATTAAATTTGTTTTCTAGCCATTTCAGGTGCACAATTAAAAATTAAACTACATGCACATGTTCCAGTGCACCAACATGGGTTGTAAAATCATATATTGTATCCATGGGTTTATGCTTATCTCCCATGCAAGAAATGGGGATGAAATTCGAACACGACGACATCGTGGCTCTCCGGCAAACGTCGACGTACTTGCTTTTGTAATTCTAGTAAATCCAAAATCCGTCCGAAATTCATGAAACTTGGCATGCTATCATGGAGCGGCATCAACATGCCGTGGTAAAAATTCTGTCCCATTTGGGGCAGGTTTGGGTATAAACTTCTCATAAACCAGAGCTTCTCACAACAAGTGTGATGGTTTCGGTAGGTAATGTTTCACCTTTGTGGGCGAAACAATATCCGTTGCCTCTTCTCGATTTCAATTTTTTCCTAGTGCCAATATAGAACAACATGAGTGTTGTGTCAATTTTTGGGATTTTTCGGGTTTCGCTTGGACATTTTTATACATTAACTGCGTTTTCTATGCATTCATGTGCATAATTCAAATTTGAACTACAGGCACATGCTCTAATGCATATAAATTAGTTCAAAATTCAAATATGTGTCCTTGGTTGCCTGCTTAGGTCCCATGCAAGAAATGGGAGTGAAAGTCAAACATTTGGGGCAGGTTTGGGTATATGCTTCTCACAAACCAGAGCTTCTCACAAAAAGCATGATGGTTTCGGTAGGGAACGTCCCACCTTTGGGGACGAAACAATATCCATTGCCTCTTATTGCTTTCAATTTTTTTCTCGTGTTAACATAGAACAACAGGAGTGTTGTGTCAATTTTTGTGATTTTTCAGGGTTCGTTTGGACATTTTTATGCATTAACTGAGTTTTTAATGCATTTATGTGCATAATTCAAATTTGAACTACATGCACATGCTCCAGTGCATATAAATTGGTTGAAAAATCAAATCTGTGTCCTTGGATGCATGCTTAGGTCCCATGCAAGAAATGGGAATGAATTTCAAACACCTGGGCACCGTTGATTGCCGGCAAAATGTTGAGATACTTTATTTTTAAATTCTAGTAAAGCCAAAACTCGTTTGAAATTCATGAAACTTGGCATTCTATCATGGAATGGCACCCGACATGCTGTGGTATTTTTCATGTCCATTTTGAGAGAAGGCGCACTCAAATAATGACAGCCAACAAAGGCATTTTGAAAAAATAGCTGCCACTTTAATATTTCAAACGTTTGTATAATTCAAACCATGTGTGTTCTTTAACCATTCACGTGACGCCATGTGTCTTGGTTTTAATGGCTGTAGGAGGTGTCGTGCGGACAGCTGCTTGACCTTGACTGAACGGGAGGCGTGCGAGCGCAGTCCGGTGCGCAGGCTGACCGAGAGGCGTGCAAGCTGTCCTCGAATGCACAGGCTCACCAGGAAGCGTGCGAGCTGTACGCTGCGCTGGCTCACTGGGAAGCGAGCCCTTTGGCTTCCATGGACGCCCTCCTTGCTCGCATCGTCTCCATTAATTGCGCCCAAGCCGCAGTTTAATTCGGTTTTTAAATATAAAACACTCATCGCAAATGTTTTAGTTAGAACACCCGTATGCAAACCGACAGCTTCCCCAGGAAGCCAAGAGAAAATGTGTCGAGCCGGATTTCTGCAGCTCTTGATCGCAAACGTTTTAGATAGAACACCCGTATGCAAAGTGAGAGCAGCACAGGATTTGTGCATCCCTTCAACGCAAGCGGTTGTTTTGGATGACCCGTGTGCAACCACGTACAAACAATTTGGTAAGATTTGTCAATCCTTGTAACACTGCGATTTGTCAAAATATGCAGCTAAAAATCACTAGCACTATCTAATTTTTGCAACTAAAATTTAGTAATTAAGCATAGATTTCATTCATAGATTAAGCAATCGTTCTTAATTTATACAAATAGTTCAACTCGACAGCTGAACCGACCAAACTTTTCCCCAATTGTTGCCAACCACGTACTGAAATGGCTAGTTCAACTATATATACTAGCTAATTTTAAGTACGTTGTACAGTTCCGCCACATCTATAGTCAGATGAACTGAACAAAATAGCCCTAAATACTACTACTACCGCGGAGGGGCTTTGTACTACTTCCGGCTGCCTCTCCTCTACCGAGCGCACTTAGTAAGAGGCGGAGGAGGAGGAGCCTACCGACGAGCTGGGCAACCGCAAAACGGTGGCTGCCGCTATTGCAGCTTCAGCGACGCTCACCTCGTACGCCCTCTGCCGCTCCAGACGACCCCTCTCGAAGCAGTGGTTCTCCTTGTAGATCTCCTGATTCCTCTCCTCTGAGGTGGTGTGTGCCACGACCACAACGGCGGTAAGGCTCTTGGCATGCTCGACGAGGCGATCCTCCTCCTCCCGCAGAAACTTGGTGTAGCGTGCAATGTAGCTGATGCACGTGCGGGCATCCACGTCCACCTCCCGCCTTCGGGCGGCGGTGGCGAAGCGGGTGATGACCCCGGCGGTCGACGGTGGGCTGGCAGCCACGGCGGCCATGACCACCACCTCCCGCATTCGGGTCGTGATGGCGGAGCGGGTGATGGCCATAGTGGCCGGCAGTGGGGGTGGCGGCCACGACGGCCACCTCCCGCCTTCGGGCTGTGGCGGCGGAGCGGGTGATGGTCCTTGCTTTCGACGGTGGTGTGGCGGCAACGGCGGCTGGCAACGGTGGCCGACAATAGCTGCCGACGGGCACCGGCGGCGGAGCGTGTGGTGGGTGTTCCGCGCACACCCAACAGGGACGCCACGCGCACTGCACTACGCTGGGGACTGTGCCGCCGCCGCGGTGTAGCCTCCCAGCTGGAGCTATCCTCTGATGACGGCGGAGTGGCTGAGCGACGACGACGGACCGGTGCCATTGGCGATTGTGGCAGAAGCAGACGAGATAAGCTACTGGGAGGGAGGGGAAAATGCGACGCAGGACTCGCGGGCCGTGAGGGTTTTTATAGCAGGCCAGTAAGCATTGGGATTTTGGGGGATTTAACCGAGTCAGGCGGGAAGCTTGCGCGGGAACCTGGGAGGTTGCGCAGGAACAGGCTCACCGACGATTCATTGGCGCCACCATTTGGCCAAAAGAACGCCCCCGCGCGCTGCGCAAGCTTGCGCTGTAAGCCGTCTGCGGCAGCGGGGTGACAAGACATGCGAGAGGAGAACGAAAGGACACGTACACATACGGTTAATACAAAAAAACGTTTGTGATTTAATTAGCTACTATACCCCCGTCCTGGTTTATAAGTAGGATTTAACTAATAAAATACCAATGCATGTCGCCAAATATTACATCGTTGGAGTCATATTTGAACATAGTTTCCAGCTATACAATTTTTGTAACAGGCATTAACACTTTTTTGATTAAATTTAAGGTTATATACCAGCAAGCGTTTGCCCGCAACACACACGGCTCATTCCATCACAAACAGCTCGGATGGATCAACTGTATGCCACGTATCGCACACGCAACTCTAATCTGATTCGTGTTTGATGTCTCCGACATCGCTCGCACAGTTCGTCTTATTCGCCACGTATCACTGTACCGGCCGCTGCTCGCGTCCCTCGGCAAGCTCTGCTCGCCGTTAGGCGCCGCGGCGCGTTGTGCTCACCGTTAGGCGCCGCGGCGCGCTATGCTCGCGTCCGTTGGCGCGCTCTGCTCGCGTCCACCGGCGCGCTCGGCTTGTGGACAGCTTTTCGTTGCGCGTTCAACTGCTATATGCATATATATATATATATATATATATATATATATATATATATATATATATATATATATATATGGTTGCTCGCCGTTGAGGCAACCGCGGAGCGCTCTGGTCGCGTCCCTCCGCGCGCGCTCTGCCAGCGGTTGGGCGTGCGGTTGGGCGCGCTTTGCCAGCGGTTGGGTTGCGCCGCGCGCGTTGCCACGCGATGCAGTTACGTGTGACACGATGGAGTTACGCGCTGCAAATTAGAACTGCCATCAGGGCCTGCCGATATTCCTAGCCGTCCGGCTTCCCCTTTAATTCCCGTGGCCATTATAACCTTAGTCTCTTTAACCTTTCGATCGCGCCCCACAGCACAACAAGCACACCCACGACGACACATAGAGAGGGGATGTCCAGCGGCGCTCCAATGGACTTCGGCGAGCATAGAGTGGAGACCCACGCGAGGGAGACAGATCTCTCGGTGGTGTACACCATTGACCCGGCCGTGGTGGATGACTACATCAACATCGTTGAGCAGTTGCTTGCTCGGGACAAGTACAAGGTGGTCAGCATCAACCTCCGGCACACCGCCAGTCGTCCCGGCATAGATCAGAAGGTTGCTGTCACCTAGTTGTGCGTGCGCCATCATGTCCTCATCTACCACTACTGCATGGCCATAGAGCCTTGCGACCGTTTCAACTGGTTTGCCAATAGCACCGACTACAAGTTCGCCACGGTGGAAACCAAATACGATGTAAATGCACTCAGTGTTATAGGCTTGGCCTGCAAGAATCTTGTTGAAATTCGTGACCACTACAGGGTGTGGGCAGCACGAAGAAGGACACCCTGGTCGAACTTGCCTTGGCCATCATCGACCCCTACTACAAAAAGATGAAGCAGGATGCCCAAAGAACAAGTCCCCTATCCTGGCACAGGGCCTGGATGCGGCAACTGGATGAACCTCACCTCACGTTCGCGGCCAAGAGTGTGTACACATGCTACAAGATGCATAGGCGGATCGTTGACATGAGGAAGTGCCTCGTTACCCAAATCGACAAGCCCGGATCGAGCCACAAGTAGAGCAAGCATCACAAGAAGTAGATGATGATCAGATGATCGTTTATGCTAGTTAATCATGCATGTAATATATAGTTTACTTTATTGGTATGTGGAAATGTCATGTGTATAGTAGTCACCTATGTAATTATACATGTAATAGTTTACTTTGGTGTGTGCAAATGCCATGGTTGTAGTAGCCACCTATGTAAGTGGATGTTTAATTTGGTTATGCAAGCATGTCCTTATAAGTGTGTATATATATATATATATGTTGTTGTTCTGTATGCAATCCCATCGCACAACACACACGTCTTATTAGCAGCAACCGTCTGTGTTATTATCGGTCTTCACACACATTTCTTATTACCGACCTGTTTGCCGAGTATCACACACATCTTGTTAAGTTGAACCGTTTCTGTTCTCATGTCTCAACGCAAACACTTCATCCTAGTGAACCGCATGCCGTATATCGCACACACCTTCATCTGGCTGGCCATTTCTTTTGTGTTGCCTAATCACAAACAGTTCATCCGAGTGAACCGTATGCTGTATATCGCACACACCTCCATCTGGCTGCCCATTTCTTTTGTTCCTCCTCATCACAAACAGTTAATAGAACTGAACCGTATGCCCTACATCGCACACGCAACTAAAATCTGAACCGTGTTTGATGGCTCAACCATCACAAACGTTTTGCACCTTTTTTGACGGTTTTTACACCACCATTTGCGATTATGGCATCGCACACAGTTTCGTCGAAGGGTCTCTGATCGTAGTGTCGCGTTAGCAGCATCCTACAGTAGTGTACGTCTCCAATGTATCTATAATTTTTTATTGTTCCATGTTATTATATCATCTGTTTTGGGTGTTTTATGTGCATTAATATGTTATTTTATATTATTTTGGGGACTAACTTATTAACCTAGAGCCCAGTGCCAGTTTCTGTTTTTTCCTTGTTTTCGAGCTTCGCTGAAAAGGAATACCAAACGGAATAAAACTTCATGATGATTTTTCTTGGACCAGAAGACATCCAGGGGACTTGGAGTGCAAGTCAGAAGAGACACGAGGCGACGACAAGGGTGGAGGGCGTGCCCTGGGGGGCGCCCCCGTACCTTGTGGGCCCCACGGTGAACCCCTGACCTTGCTCTTCCTCCTATATATTCACATATATTCCAGAACCACCAGAAGCATCCACGAAAACACTTTTACACCGCCGCAACCTTCTGTTCCCGTGCGATCCCATCCTGCCGGAGGGGGATTTGATCACAGAGGGCATCTACATGAACTCTATTGACCTTCCGATGAAGCGTGAGTAGTTTACCACAAACCTACGGGTCCATAGCTAGTAGCTAGATGGCTTCTTCTCTCTCTTTGATTCTCAACACCATGTTATCCTCGATGTTCTTGGAGATCTATCCGATGTAATCTTCTTTTGCGGTGTGTTTGTTGAGATCCAATGAATTTTGGATTTATGATCAGCTTATCTATGAATATTATTTGAATCTTCTCTGAATTCTTATATGCATGATTTTATATCTTTGTATTTCTCTTCGAATTATCGGTTTGGTTTGGCCAACTAGATTGTTTTTCTTGCAATGGGGGAGGTGCTTAGCTTTGGGTTCAATCTTGCGTGATTTCACCCAGTGACAAAGTAGGGGTAGCAAGACATGTATTGAATTCTTGCCATTGAGGATAAAAATATGGGGTTTTCATCATATTTCTTGAGTTTATTGCTCTACATCATGTCATCTTGGTTAAGGCGTTACTCCGTTCTTTATGAACTTAATACTCTAAATGCATGCTGGATAGCGGTCGATGTGTGGAGTAATAGTAGTAGATGCAGACAGGAGTCGATCTACTTGACACGGACGTGATGCCTATATTATATAATCATTGCCTTGGATATCGTCATAACTTTGCGCTTTTCTATCAATTGCTCGACAGTAATTTGTTCACCCATCCTATTATTTGCCTTCATGAGAGAAGCCTCTAGTGAAACCTATGCCCCCCAGGTCTATTTTCCATCATATTAGTTTCCGATCTACTATTTTGCAATCTTTATTTTCAGATCTATAAACCAAAAAAACCAAAAATATTTTATCTTTTGTTTAATTTTATTTATCTCTGTTAGATCTCACCTTTGCAAGTGACCGTGAAGGGACTGACAACCCCTTTATCGCGTTGGGTGCAAGTGTTTGATTGTTTGTGCAGGTGCATCTATTGGGAACTTGCGCGTTTCTCCTACTGGATTGATACCTTGGTTCTTAACTAAGGGGAATACTTATCTCTACTGTGCGGCATCACCCTTTCCTCTTCAAGGGAAAAACCAACGCAAGCTCAAGAAGTAGCAGGAAGAATTTCTGGCGCCGTTGCAGGCGAGATCTACATGAAGCCCACCAAGTACCCATCATAAACTCTCATCTCTTGCATTACATTATTCGCCATTCGCCTCTCGTTTTCCTCTCCCCCACTTCTAAAACGATTTTCGAGAAGATTTGCCTTTTTATTCGCCCTTCTCCCGTTCGTCTTTTCGTTTGCCTTTTGTTTGCTCGTGTGTTAAATCGCTTGTCTTGCTTTCATGGCTAGTCCTTCCAGCATTGTTAGCACTCCCGATATTGAGGTCCTTAATTTTAAGCAAAGGGAGGGAGAAAATTTAAAGGATGCTTGGTCTAGAATTTCTAATGCTCAGAATAGATCTACTCAAAAGGAATATACTGCCGTTCTCCTTCGCAATTTTTATGTGGGCATTACTCCTTGGAATAGGTATGTTCTCGATACCATTACCGGGGGAAATTTCTTGAGGAGCCATACTTTTGATTCTTACAATGCTATGGTAGATTTGTTGGGCTCACCACCTCTTATGATCAATGGAACTATTTTAACCTTGGAACATGTTATGCAAAGGCTTGATATTATTGAGAATAAAATTGCTACCGTAGAGTTGATTGAAAATTTGGATAAAAATATTCATAATCAGATTACACAATATGGATCTAAGGTAGGAGTTACTTTAAAGAATCTTAGGGAAAAGGAACCCATAGTTAATGAAAAGATAGATCAAGATTCTACTAGAATTAGCAAACTGGAAGATATTATTACCAACTTGGGTTCCGCCTTTTCCTCCGTTAAAACTACTCAAAATGTTCCTCTTACTAAGACTGCCAAGTTTATTTACGTTCCTAAGAATAAGGGTGAATCTTCTAGTAAAGAAAACGAAGATCTCAAAACAATAAGTGTTCACCCCAACTTTTTCGATATTATTAAGGAACCAATTGCCATGAGCGAATTTGTTGATTTCTTGCCTAGGAGTTTTATCATTGATAAAACCAAAGAATCTCCTAAGGATTATAAGTGTGCAATCGAGGAATTGCATACCAAAGATGACAACATGTAGATCTATGTTTGAATGCCTAGCTAAGGGCATTAAATAGTAGCGCTTGTTGGGAGGCAACCCAATTTTATTTGTGTTCTTGATTTTTTTTGTTTCTGTTTTTAAATAAATAATTCATCTAGCCTCTTGTTAGATGTGTTTTTGTGTTTTAGTTAGTGTTTGTGCCAAGTAAGACTTTTGGGATGGCTTACGGTGATAGTTGATTTGATCTTGGGTAAAAACAAAAACTTTTGCGCCCACAAAAATAATTTGCTTATTTTACAGAAGCGTGATTTTGATCTGATTATTTTTTCACAAGATTGGTATACAAATTTCCCATGTTGTCCTAATTTTTCAGAATTTTTGGGGTTACAGAAGTATTCGAAGTATGGAAAGGTCTCGGGGACATAGCGATAGTATGGCTAACCAAGCTTTTCAACCTCATTTTTTGGGCAAACAAGATGCCAGAAGAATGGAGACAGAGTATATTAGTACCAATCTTCAAGAACAAGGGGGATGTTCAGAGTTGTACTAATTACCGTGGAATTAAGCTGATGAGCCACACAATGAAGCTATGGGAGAGAGTCATTGAGCACCGCTTAAGAAGAATGACAAGCGTGACCAAAAATCAGTTTGGTTTCATGCCTGGGAGGTCGACCATGGAAGCCATTTTCTTGGTACGACAACTTATGGAGAGATATAGGGAGCAAAAGAAGGACTTGCATATGGTGTTCATTGACTTAGAGAAGGCCTATGATAAGATACCGCGGAATGTCATGTGGTGGGCCTTGGAGAAACACAAAGTCCCAGCAAAGTACATTACCCTCATCAAGGACATGTACGATAATGTTGTGACAAGTGTTCGAACAAGTGATGTCGACACCGATGACTTCCCGATTAAGATAGGACTACATCAGGGGTCAGCTTTGAGCCCTTATCTTTTTGCATTAGTGATGGATGAGGTCACAAGGGATATACAAGGAGATATCCCATGGTGTATGCTCTTTGTAGATGATGTGGTGCTAGTTGACGATAGTCGGACGGGGGTAAATAGGAAGTTAGAGTTATGGAGACAAACCTTGGAATCGAAAGGGTTTAGGCTTAGTAGAACTAAAACCGAGTACATGATGTGCGGTTTCAGTACTACTAGGTGTGAGGAGGAGGAGGTTAGCCTTGATGGCCGGGTGGTACCTCGGAAGGACACCTTTCGGTATTTGGGGTCAATGTTGCAGGAGGATGGGGGTATTGATGAAGATGTGAACCATCGAATCAAAGCCGGATGGATGAAGTGGCGCCAAGCTTCTGGCATTCTCTCTGACAAGAGAGTGCCACAAAAGCTAAAAGGCAAGTTCTACAGGACAGCAGTTCGACCCGCAATGTTGTATGGCGCGGAGTGTTAGCCGACTAAAAGGCGACATGTTCAACAGTTAGGTGTGGCGGAGATGCGTATGTTGAGATGGATGTGTGGCCACACGAGGAAGGATCGAGTCCGGAATGATGATATACGAGATAGAGTTGGTGTAGCACCAATTGAGGAGAAGCTTGTCCAACATCGTCTGAGATGGTTTGGGCATATTCATCGCAGGCCTCCAGAAGCTCCAGTGCATAGCGGACGGCTAAAGCGTGCGGAGAATGTCAAGAGAGGGCGGGGTAGACCGAATTTGACATGGGAGGAGTCCGTTAAGAGAGACCTGAAGGATTGGAGTATCACAAAAGAGCTAGCTATGGACAGGGGTGCGTGGAAGCTTCCTATCCATGTGCCAGAGCCATGAGTTGGTTGCGAGATCTTATGGGTTTCACCTCTAGCCTACCCCAACTGGTTTGGCACTAAAGGCTTTGTTGTTGTTGTTGACAGAAGTATTCCAAGACTACAGATTGCTACGGACTGTTCTGTTTTTGACAGATTCTGTTTTCTATGTGTTGTTTGCTTATTTTGATGAATCTACAGGTTGTATCGGGGGTATGAACCATGGAAAAGTTGGAATACAGTAGATATTACACCAATATAAATAAAGAATGAGTTCACAACAATAACAAAAGTGGTGATTTATTTTCTTATACTAACGGATCTTATGAGATTTTCTGTTGAGTTTTGTGTTGTGAAGTTTTCAAGTTTTGGGTAAAGATTTGATGGACTATGGAATAAGAAGTGGAAAGAGCCTAAGCTTGGGGATACCCAAGGCACCCCAAGGTAATATTCAAGGACAACCAACAGCCTAAGCCTGGGGATGCCCCGAATGGCATCCCCTCTTTCGTCTTTGTCTATGGGTAAATTTACTTGAGGCTATATTTTTACACCGCATAATATGTATTTTGCTTAGAGCGTCTTGTATGATATGAGTCTTTATTTTTTAGTTTGCCACAATCATCCTTGCTGTACACACCTTTTGAGAGGGACACGCATGAATCGTGATTTATTTGAACACTCTATGAGCTTCACTTATATCTTTTGAGCTAGGCAATTTTGCTCTAATGCTTCACTTATATCTTTTTAGAGCACGACGGTTTATTTTGTAGAAATTACTAAACCCTCATGCTTCACTAATATTATTTTGAGAGTCTCTCTAAACAGCATGGTAATTTTCTTTGGTTATGAATTTAGTCCTAATATGATGGGCATCCAAGAGGGATATAATAAAAACTTTCATATAAAGAGCATTGAATACTATGAGAAGTTTGACTCCTTATGATTGTTTTGAGATATAAAGATGGTGATATTACAGTCATGCTAGTGGGTAATTGTGTATTGTAGAAATACTTGTGTTTAAGTTGTGATTCCCGTAGCATGCACGTAAGGTGAACCGTTATGTGATGAAGTCGGAGCATGATTTATTTATTGATTGTCTTCCTTATGAGTGGCGGTCGGGGAGGAGCGATGGTCTTTTCCTACCAATCTATCCCCCTAGGAGCATGGACGTAGTACTTTGTTTTGATGACTAATAGATTTTTGCAATAAGTATGTGAGTTCTTTATGACTAATGTTGGGTCCATGGATTATACACACTCTCACCCTTCCCCCATTGCTAGCCTCTCTAGTACCACGCAACTTTCGCTGGTGCCATACACCCACCTATTACCTTCCTCAAAATAGCCACCATACCTACCTATTATGGCATTTCCATAGCCATTCCGAGATATATTATCTTGCAACTTCCACCGTTCCCTTTTCCTATGACACATTCCATCATTGTCACATTGTTTTGCATGATCATAAGATAGGTAGCATGATGTTTACCACCGTTGCTTAGATTTGGGTTCTATCTTGCGTGACTTCACCCAGTGACAAAGTAGGGGTAGCGAGACACGCATTGAATTGTTCCCAGCGAGGATAAAAAGATGGGGTTTTCATCATATTGCATGAGTTTATTCCTCTACATCATCTCATCTTGCTTAAGGCGTTACTCCATTCTTTATGAACTTAATACTCTAGATCCATGCTGGATAGCGGTTGATGTGTGGAGTAATAGTAGTAGATGCAGGCAAGAGTCAGTCTACTTGACACGGACGTGATGCCTATATTACATAACCATTGCCTTGGATATCGTCATAACTTTGCGCTTTTCTATCAATTGCTTGACAGTAATTTGTTCACCCACCATATTATTTGCCTTCATGAGAGAAGCCTCTAGTGAAACCTATGGCCCCCGGGTCTATTTTCCATCATATTAGTTTCTGATCCACTATTTTGCAATCTTTATTTTCAGATCTATAAACCAAAAAACCAAAAATATTTTATCTTTTGTTTAGTTTTATTTATCTCTATCAGATCTCACCTTTGCAAGTGACCGTGAAGGGATTGACAACCCCTTTACCGCATTGGGTGCAAGTGTTTGATTGTTTGTGCAGGTGCATCTATTGTGGACTTGCGCGTTTCTCCTACTGGCTTGATACCTTGGTTCTTAACTGAGAGAAATACTTATCTCTACTGTGCTGCATCACCCTTTCCTCTTCAAGGAAAAAACCAACGCAAGCTCAAGAAGTAGCAACGTCATTCATGGTTTCTCCGGCCTCATGATGTAATTTGTAATGTTATGCATCCATAAGGCGGGTGGATTGTTAGAGAAAAGACAAATTTCCCATGCGTACAACGAGGACACGGTATTCTCTAGGCACCATGATTTATCGGACATTTTATTATTAACAGGACTACATACCAAAAATGGCAATTGAATCAATGCTTATTGACATAGGGGAATATGATTTTATTTTATAAGTCAATAAGACGTGGGCATGTTGACACGGTTCTTTAGGAAAACTAGTGAAAAAACCAAAAAAACAGACATGAAAGAGGTGGGTGGAGAGGGAGGATGAAAGACGGAATGGATGACATAACCTTATGCTTCATTTTAAGTAGGCTAGACCACAAATATGATATATGTGAAGCCTAGGCCTAAGAGATCCTATTTGATTTGTCATACTATTTACCTGTTGGATGAAGTTTGGCACTCTGGTTGGCATTTCATGTGCAACATCTCAAATGGACTAGATACTTGTTCGTGCGTGGTAACGACTGCATAATATTTCATAGATAATTTTCACGATTTATTAGTCATTTTATTGTTAATATGATTGCATACTAAAAATGAAAATTAAATCAACACATATCGTAAATGTAAAAAATCTAACGTCAGATTTTTAAGCATGGAAAATCTGAAGTTTGAGATGACAAATTATGTTGTCATGAGCATGTCAAAGATTTTTCATGCTTTCTGAAGGAAACTGGAAAGGATTTGCCATGCTTGCTGAAGAAAAGTGCCATGCTCACGACAATATTATTCGCCATCTCAGACGTCTGATTTTCCATGCTTATAATTTTGACGTCAAATTTATAGTGAAATTGCACTTACTATTTATGCGCACAATAATCCATACTCATTGACTTATAAAAAAACATGATTATATTTTATAAGGCAATAAGACGTGAGCGAGTTGACGTGGTTCTTTAGAAAACCATTGAGGATAATAATAGTAAACCCAGAAATGGCGGAGCCGGGTGGGGGTGGGATGACGAAAGGCATAATAGACCATAGAAGCTTATGTTTTCCTTAGAATTAAAGTAGGATAGAAAAGAGAGTTAGTTGAAATCACATATGGCGGAAACCAATTGATGTCATCGCTAAGATAAATGTTGATGCATCTCTTCACCTGAAAACTCTTTCCGGAGCTAGTGGAGCAATGGCGAGAGACCACGAGGGGAACTTCATAGCTGTTGTAACTTGGGTTTTACCTCGTGTTTGCAATGCTGAATCAACAGAGATAAATGTTATCTGAATTGTCTTTATCTGTCACACAAAGTAGGATGCAATAAGCTGGTCACCGAATCTGACTATATGTCTGCAGTTGAGTCAATTACCCATACAATTGATTATATGGGTCCAGATGTGATAGTATTAGCTGAATGTACACATCTCGTTCTTGACTTTGCAAGTGTTGGCTATTGTTTCTGATGCAGAGAAACTAATTCAGTCGCTGATAGTTTAACTAAACACTCATTTCTTTCTACTCATCTGAATTCTGGAAGACTACTATCTCTGACTTTATTCTTAAGTTGTAAACAATATGTCTATTATACGAGGAATAAAGTGCTGATGCTAATAAAAGAGATTCATTTACCCAAAACCATTACATTATAGGCTAGGGTAATAGATTGGTATCATTTGAGGCAGGGCACAAAAAACCACCAACAATGGGGCTAATCTGTAATGCGGAGCACTGACGTTGCGTTTTAGCCCAGAAAATAGCAAATCCGACAAGTGGGTCCCGCCTATCGGGCTGACGTGGCGCGGGTTGACAGACGTCGTTAGACGACGACAGACGGTTGTTTCCGCACGCCCGTGTACTAGGTCTAGCCGTTCCCCAGCCCGTCGATTCAGTCCACCCCCTCGATTCAGTTTGCTCCCACTCCGATGGCGACCAGCTCCGGCGGCAACGGCGCACACGTAGTCGATGGAAGCGGCGACGGCGCACACAGCAGTGATGACGGCGGTGGTAGTACTTCAGGGCAGAAGCGGTAGTGCTCGCAATGCGGAGTCATCGGCCCCCACACCGATGGCGGCTGCGACCTAGATCCAAAGTAGGCGGCGGCGGTCTTGTCGCTGGAGTCTTGTACCGAGGAAGCAGCTTCGCAGATTGGTCCCGAGGATGTGCTCCTGTTCGGCCCACCTTCAGCAAGGTAAATCTGAATCTTTGAAAATGTGATTTTTCATTCTTTCCCTACTACTGGATCGGTTTTAGACATTGAACAAAGATTCTAGACTTATAGTCATAGTGTAGGTCTGAATATTCATTTGTTAGTCATTTAGAATTAACTGTAGTCCTGAATTTTTGGAGAAAATCATACTGTAGGGTTCAGTTATGTTAGTAGTAATGTAGGGTTCTGAATTTTTGGAGAAAATCACACTGTAGGGTTCAGTTATGTTGTTGTAATGTTAGTAGAATTGACTTGGTAATTTTTTTTATACTGCATTGTAATGGTCAGCTATATTAGGCGTGAAGATATTCATTTGTATGTCTATGTTAGTAAAGTTAGTAGTAATTTTAGGGTTTTGATTTTTTTATAGTGCATTGTAATGGTCAGCTATAATGGTCAATTATGTTAGTAGAATTGACTTGGTAATATTCATTTGTATGCCTATTTTAGGCCTGAAGATTTATGGTCAATATATTTCCAGTTTCCTGGGAAGAAGTATGCTCTTGTTCAGATGTGTGAAAGAGAAATCACTTGTGGTAGTTTGCTTAATATAATGGTCAGCAATGGATATTGTAAGGATGACAGTCTTTGCTACTCGAATGAGGAAGATATAGGGCTGCAAGGTGTTTGTGTCATCAAAGACAACATTGAAGTAGTTCACATGCTAAGAAAATTTGAGAGCACCGAGACATTGTCTCTGACAGTTAGAAAGGGAAAGCTAGTTATTAAAGAATCACCAATTGGAGAAGATGAAGAGGCTCAACAAATAGATGGAGAGCCACCTATTGTGTTTGCTGTTGCTGAATCAGGTGTTATGCACAAAACAATTGGTACACAGGCAAGTGTCAATTTTTTGCCACTCAAATCAGTTCCTCCTAACTGTCAGTTACATCTTGGGAAACAACTTAACACTGAAGTAAGTGTCAATTATGTCAATTTTCAGTTTGATACAGATGAGGAGGACCATGCAGTCAGTGAGGAAGAAATTCATGTAGGCATGGACACAGATGATGATGAAGGTTCAAGAAGTGATGAAGATTTTGTAGTTGATGTGGACCTCTTAGATGCAGGAGAAGAAGAAGACTCGGATTCATTGCAGTATGTAGAAGAACAAAGTGCAAACAGGAGGAAAGAGGAACCTGAGCTAGAGGAATCTTTTTCTGAAATAAAGAGGAAGAGAGCTGAATACATGTGTAGTACACACTGTGAGGGGGACACAGATCCTGAAGATATATATGACATGGACCAGGAAGAAGATGATGAGGAGGCCCAAGAGATTCCAATTCCTTAGCCTGTTCAGAAGAAGGCAAAGAGGCCAGGTCCTACAAGTAGGTCCCACTCTAGTGCTGGTCCAACCATTAATCCTAATTGGTTTCCATCTTCAGAAGAGGAAGATACAGGCTTTGAAGCAGAAGATGGTGGCAATGAACCAATTTCCTTTGTTATCACCTCTGGCAGAAGGAGTAGAGCTAAGAAAAGACCACCTAGGGTCTGGTATGATGAGGAGAGGATGCATCCAGAATAGCAATTCCAGCTAAAGCTTTGTTTCAAAGATGTTTACCATTTCAGAGAGGCTCTTGTCAATTTGCATGTGAAACAACTTAGAAGATATAAATATCACAGAAACTTCAGTGATAGGATAATAGTTTGTTGTGATGGAGATGGTTGTCAGTTCTACATGGTAGCAGCAAAGATAAGCAATGAGCCCACTTTCTGCATTAAGAAGATGAGGTTGGAGCACACTTGTCCCACCCACTCTGATAAGACTAGGATTAGCTCAAGGTGGCTTGGCAACAAAGTGCTTGAAACTATCAGATCAGATCCCAACACTACTCTACCTGCTATTGTTGACAAGGCAAAGAGGCAGTTTGGGCTTGAGGTTCCTAGGATGATGGCATGGAGAGCTAAGAAGAAAGCAAAGGATATTGTGCTTGGAGATCACAAGAAGCAGTATAGGAGGCTGAGAGATTATTTGGAGACTATGGAGCTTACAAATCCTGGATCTAGGTGCATTGTCAGTACTGTTAGTGGCAAAACCAGTGAAAATCCTACTGCTGAACCAAGGTTCCATGGTCTATTTTTCAGTTTGAATGCATGTTGTGAGGGCTTTTTGAATGGATGTAGGCCATTCATAGGTCTAGATGTCTGCCATCAAATTGACAAGTGGTGCACAGATACTACCAGCTACTGGAAGGGATGCAAACAACAATATGTACCCCATTGCCTTTGGAGTGGTTGGAGTTGAAGATACACCCAACTGGTCCTGGTTCTTAACACAACCCAAGTATGCTCTAGGAGGAAGTGAAGAGGGAAAATTTGGAAAGTACACATTCATGTCTGATAGACAGAAGGTTAGTTCATTTAGTTGTTCATTTAGTTGTTCATTTACTTGTTCATTTAGTACATTTAGTTGTTCATTTAGTTCATTTACTTGTTCATTTAGTACATTTAGTTGTTCATTTAGTTTTTCATTTAGTTCATTTACTTGTTCATTTAGTTTATTTACTGGTTCATTTAGTTCATTTACTTGTAGATAGCCTCTTGTTGGTAGGTGGCGAGTCGTAACGCTTCTTGTCGACAAAATGAACCCATCAACCCTACTTGGTAGCTGTCGAGTCGTAACGCGTCTTGTCTACACTTTGGTCTAGATAGCCTAGGGTGACCCATGTGGGCACAAAAAGCATATGCAATATCAAAATGAACCCATCAACCCTACTTGGCAGGTATCGAGTCGTAACGCTTCTTGTCGACACTTTCGTCTAGATAGCCTAGGGTGACCCATGTGGGTACAAAAAGCATAGGCATCATCAACATCATCAAAATGAACCCATCAACCCTACTTGGTAGGTGTCGAGTCGTAACGCTTCTTGTCGACACTTCGGTCTACATAGTAGGGTAACCCATGTGGGTACAAAAATCATTTAAATTCATATTAAATCATTTAATTTCATACTAAATCATTTAAATCCATATTAAATCATTTAAATTCATATTAAATCATTTATAATAATTTAAATTCATATTAAATCATTTATAATCATTTAAATTCATATTAAATCATTTATAATCATTTAAATCATTTATAATCATTTAAATCATTTATAATCATTTAAATCATATTAAATCATATATAATCATTTACAATCATATTAAATCATTTATAATCATTTACATTCATATTAAATCATTTATAATCAGTTAAATTCATTTCATGTAGGGTCTACTGAATGCAGTGACAACAGTATTCCCAAATTGCCATCATAGATACTGTTTGAGGCACATTTATGCAAACTTTCAGAGAGCAGGATTCAGAGGAGAGGATTTGAAGAGATGCATGGATGCAGCTGCCTATGCTTACACTGAACATGACTTTATTTTGGCAATGGATAGCCTGAAGGCTGAGTGCATTGCTGCTTGGGAGTGGATGTCAAGAATTCCTCCTAAAGCTTGGTCTAGGCATGCAATGGATACTAATTGCAAATCTGACCTGGTGGTTAATAACTTTAGTGAAGTTTTTAATAAGTACATTCTAGATGTAAGGAACAATCCAATTGTCACTATGATCAATGGGATCAGGACAAGTTTCTAGTGAGGTTCCACTAGAAGAGAGAGGGTGGAAAATATGCTAGATGGGAGATTGCACCAACCTATGCTAACAAGTTGGAGATGAACAAGAAGTATGCAAGGGATTGCAAAGCACTGATAGCTGGCCAAGGACTTTTCCAAGTCACTAGAGGAGACACAAGACCTATGATGTTGACACAAACCTACAGATATGTGGGTGCAAGAAATGGGACATCACTGAAGTTCCATGCAAACATGCTTGTTCTGCCATCTATAGGTCTAAACAGTTGCCAGAGGACCATATCAATGTGTTCTTCAAAAATCAATGTACTTGGAGTCATATAAGCATGTAATTTACCCTGTTCCTGGTCCAGATAGTTGGGTGAAAACTCCAACACCTGACATTGACCCACCACAATTCAAAGATGACAAGAAGGGGCCAACCGAAGAGAAAAGAAAAAAGGAAAGTTTGAACCACCTCAAGCAAAGCAGACATCTAGGATAGCTACTATAACATGTGGGAACTGCAAGCTGCAGGGACACAAGTACACAAGTTGTACAAACCCATTGAGGACTAATATGCAAATCAGGAGGAACAAGCACATGGTATTTTCAATTTGAAATTACTTGAGTGTTCGTTTCTATTTAGTAATCATTATAAAGTTGTTTACATGTTTAATTACAGGAAAACAGGGGTGCACCTGAATGGCACCTGAATGGCAACGAAGTGTCCCTAGTATGCCTATACTAGACTAGCTCGTTAATCAAAGATGGTTAAGCTTCCTGACCATAGACATGTGTTGTCATTTGATGAACGGGATCATATCACTAGAGAATGATGTGATGGACAAGACCCATCCGTTAGCTTAGCATTATGATCGTTGAGTTTTATTGCTATTGCTTTCTTCATGACTTATACATGTTTCTCTGACTATGAGATTATGCAACTCTCGAATACCGGAGGAACACCTCGGGTAAGTAAAATACCGATGACAAAGGGAACAACGTATGTTGTTATGCGGTTTGACCGATAAAGATCTTCGTAGAATATGTAGGAGCCAATATGAGCATCCAGGTTCTGCTATTGGTTATTGACCATAGATGTGTCTCGGTCATGTCTACATAGTTCTCGAACCCGTAGGGTCTGCACGCTTAACGTTCGATGACGATTTGTATTATGAGTTATGTGATTTGATGACCGAAGCTTGTTCGTAGTCCCGGATGAGATCACGGACATGACGAGGAGTCTCGAATGGTCGAGAGGTAAAGATTCATATATTGGAAGGTTGCATTTGGACATCGGAATGGTTCCGAGTGGTTCGGGCATTTTTCCGGAGTACCGGGAGGTTACCGGAACCCCCCGGGAGAAGTTATGGGCCTTATGGGCCATAAGAGGGAAGCATGATATGTCTCCAACGTATCTATAATTTTTGATTGTTCCATGCTATTATATTATCTGTTTTGGATGTGTAATGGGCTTTAAGATGCTCTTTTATATTATTCTTGGGACTAACCTATTAACCGGAGGCCCAGTGCCAGTTTCTGTGTGTTTTTGCCCGTTTTAGAGTTTCGCAGAAAAGGAATACCAAACGGAGTCCAAACGGAATGAAACCTTCGCGATGATCTTTCTTGGAACGAAAGCAATCCAAAAAACTTGGAGTGGAAGTCTGGAACTCCGCGAGGCGGCCACGAGGCAGGAGGGAGCTCCCCCACCCTCGTGGGCCCCTCGTAGCTCCACCGACGTACTTCTTTCGCCTATATATACTCTTATACCCTAGATTAATGAGAGAGAGCCACGAAACAACTTTTCCACCGCCGCAACCTTCTGTACCCGTGAGATCCCATATTGGGGCCTTTTTCGGCGATCTGCCGGAGGGGGAATCGATCACAGAGGCCATCACATCAACACCATTGCCTCTCCGATGAAGCGTGAGTAGTTTACCACAGACCTTCGAGTCCATAGTTATTAGCTAGATGGCTTCTTCTCTCTCTTCGATTCTCAATACAAAGTTCTCCTCGATGTTCTTGGAGATCTATTCGATGTAATACTCTTTTGCGGTGTGTTTGCCGAGATCTGATGAATTGTGGATTTATGAACAAGATTATCTATGAATATTATTTGGTTCTTCCCTGAATTCTTACATGCATGATTTGATATCTTTGCAAGTCTCTATGAATTATCAGTTTAGTTTGGCCTACTAGATTGATCTTTCTTGCAATGGGAGAAGTGCTTAGCTTTGGGTTCAATCTTGCGGTGTCCTTTCCAAGTGACAGTAGGGGCAGCAAGGCACGTATTGTATTGTTGCCATCGAATATAAAAAGATGGGGTTTATATCATATTGCTTGAGTTTATCCCTCTACATCATTTCATCTTGCTTAATGCGTTACTCTGTTCTTATGAACTTAATACTCTAGATGCATGCTGGATAGCGGTCAATGTGTGGAGTAATAGTAGTAGATGCAAAATCGTTTCGGTCTACTTGACACGGACGTGATGCCTATATTCATGATCATTGACTTAGATATTCTCATAACTATGCGCTTTTCTATCAATTGCTCGGCAGTAATTTGTTCACCCACCGTAATACATGCTATCTTGAGAGAAGCCACTAGTGAAACCAATGGCCCCCGGGTCTATTTTACATCATATTAGTTTTCCGTCAACTTGCCAATTTCTATCGCCGTTCTTTTTATTTTGCAATCTTTACTTTCCAATCTATACAACAAAAGTACCAAAAATATTTACTTTACTATCTTTATTAGATCTCACTTTTGCGAGTGATCGTGAAGGGATTGACAACCCTTTATCACGTTGGTTGCAAGGTTCTTGATTGTTTGTGTAGGTACTAGGTGACTTGTGCGTTGTCTCCTAGGATTGATACCTTGGTTCTCAAAACTGAGGGAAATACTTACGCTACTTTGCTGCATCACCCTTTCCTCTTCAAGGGAAAACCAACGCATGCTCAAGAGGTAGCAAGAAGGATTTCTGGCGCCGTTGCCGGGGGGATCTACGCCCAAGTCAAAATGTACCAAGTACCCATCATAAACTCTTCTCCCTCGCATTACATTATTTGCCATTCACCTCTCGTTTTCCTCTCCCCCACTTCTAAAACGATTTTCGAAATCCTTTGCCTTTTCTTCGCCCTTTTTCCTCCGTCTCTTTTCGCTTGCTTCTTGTGTGCTTGTGTGCTGGATTGGTTGTTTGTCACGATGGCTCAAGATAATACTAAATTGTGTGACTTTTCCAATACCAAAACTATGATTTTATTAGCACTCCGATTGGTCCTACCACCGATGCTGAATCTTGTGAAATCAATACCGCTTTGTTGAATCTTGTTATGAAAGATCAATTTTTTGGCCTTCCTAGTGAAGATGCCGCTACCCATCTAAACAACTTCGTTGATTTGTGTGATATGCAAAAGAAGAAAGATGTGGATAATGATATTGTTAAATTGAAGCTATTTCCGTTTTCTATTAGAGATCGTGCTAAAACTTGGTTCTCTTCTTTGCCTAAAAATAGTATTGATTCATGGAATAAGTGCAAAGATGCTTTTATCTCTAAGTATTTTCCTCCCGCTAAGAGAATCTCTCTTACAAATGATATTATGAATTTTAAGCAACTTGATCATGAGCATGTTGCACAAGCTTGGGAGAGGATGAAATTAATGATACGTAATTACCCTGCACATGGTTTGCATTTGTGGATGATTATACAATTTTTTTTTGCCGGATTGAATTTTGCTTCTAGAAATCTTTTAGATTCGGCCGCGGGAGGCACTTTCATGAAAATTACCTTAGGAGAAGCTACTAAACTCCTAGACAATATTATGGTTAATTATTCTCAATGGCACACCAAAAGATCCACTAGTAAAAAAGTTCATGCGATTGAAGAGATTAATGTTTTGAGTGGAAAGATGGATGAACTTATGAAATTGTTTGCTAATAAAAGTGTTTCTTATGATCCTAATGATATGACTTTGTCCACTTTGATTGAGAATAATAATTATAGGCCATTTCCTAGTAATTCCTCTAATAATTATGGTAATTCCTACAACAACTCTTATGGAAATTTTTAATAAGATGCCCTCTGATTTTGAGATTAGTGTCAAAGAATTATGAGTTCGCCAAAGAATTTCAATGCTTTGGTTGAAGAAAAATTGCTTAAGATTGATGAGTTGGCTAGGAACGTGGATAGAATTTCTCTTGATGTTGATTCTTTCAAACTTAGATCTATTCCACCTAAGCATGAGATCAATGAGTCTCTCAAGGCCATGAGAATTTCCATTGATGAGTGCAAAGAAAGAACCGCTAGGATGCGTGCTAAAAAAGATTGCTTTGTGAAAGCATGTTCTTCTAGTTTTCATGATAATAATTATGAAGATCTAAAAGTGATTGATGCGCCTCCTATTAAGTCTTTGGTTTCCAATATGAATCTTGATAAAGATGGGACTGGAGATGAGTCAACTTTAGTTAAAAGGCGTCCCAAAGTGATATGAATCTTGATGCAAAAATTAATAAAAGTGGGATTGAAGAGGTCAAAACTTTACATAGCAATGAACCCACTATTTTGTATTTAAAGGAATTTAATTATGATAATTGCTCTTTGATAGATTGTATTTCCTTGTTGCAATCCGTGTTAAATTCTCCTCATGCTTATAATCAAAATAAAGCTTTTACTAAACATATCGTTGATGCTTTAATGCAATCTTATGAAGAAAAGCTTGAACTAGAAGTTTCTATCCCTATAAAACTTTATGATGAGTGGGAACCCACTATTAAAATTAATATTAAAGATTACGAATGCTATGCTTTATGTGATTTGGGTGCTAGTGTTTCTACGATTCCAAAAACTTTGTGTAATGTGCTAGGTTTCCGTGAAATTGATGATTGTTCTTTAAATTTGCATCTTGCGGATTCCACCATTAAGAAACCTATGGGAAGGATTAATGATGTTCTTATTGTCGCAAATAGGAATTATGTGCCCGTAGATTTCATTGTTCTTGATATAGATTGCAATCCTACATGTCCTATTTTTCTTGGTAGACCTTTCCTTAGAACGATTGGTGCAATTATTGACATGAAAGAAGGAAATATTAGATTCCAATTTCCGTTAAGGAAAGGCATGGTACACTTTCCTAGGGAGAAAATTAAATTACCTTATGAATCTATTATGAGAGCCACTTATGGATTGCATACCAAAGATGACAATACCAAGATCTATTCTTGTTTTTATGCCTAGCTAGGGGCGTTAAACGATAGCGCTTGTTGGGAGGCAACCCAATTTTATTTTTGTTCTTTGCTTTTTGTTCCTGTTTAGTAATAAATAAATCATCTAGCCTCTGTTTAGATGTGGATTATTTTTTAATTAGTGTCTGTGCCAAGTAGAACCTTTGGGAAGACTTGGGTGAAGTCTTTGCGATCTTGCTGTAAAAAACAGAAACTTTTGCACTCACGAGATTAGCTGTCATTTTTTACTGGAGAGTTCTTTTAGGTTGATTCTTTTTGCAGATGATTAATAGACAAATTACTTATGTCCACCAATTTATTTCAGAATATTTGGAGTTACAGAAGTATTCTAACATATCAGATTGCTACAGACTGTTCTGTTTTGGCAGATTTTGTTTTTCGTGTGTTGTTTGCTTATTTTAATGAATCTGTGAGTAGTATCAGGGGGTATGAACCATAGAGAAGTTGGAATACAGTAGGTTTCACACCAATATAAATAAATAATGATTTCATTACAGTACCTTAAAGTGGTGGTTCATTTTCTTATACTAACGGAGCTCATGAGATTTTCGTTTGGAGTTTTGTGTTGTGAAGTTTTCAAGTTTTTGGGTAAAGATTTGATGGATTTTGGAATAAGGAGTGGCAAGATCCTAAGCTTGGGGATTCCCAAGGCACCCCTAGGTAAAATTCAAGTACAACCAAAAGCCTAAGCTTGGGGATGCCCCGGAAGGCATCCCCTCTTTCGTCTTCGTCTATCGGTAACTTTACTTGAGGCTATATTTTTATTCACCACATGATATGTGTTTTGCTTGGAGCGTCTTGTATGATTTGAGTCTTTGATTTTAGTTTACCACAATCATCCTTGCTGTACACACCTTTTGGGAGAGACACGCATGAATCGGAATTTATTAGAATACTCTATGTGCTTCACTTATATCTTTTGAGCTAGATAATTTTGCTCTAGTCCTTCACTTATATCTTTTTAGAGCACGGTGGTGGTTTTATTTTATAGAAATTATTGATCTCTCATGCTTCACTTATATTATTTTTAGTGTCTTTCAGAACAGCATGGTAATTTGCTTTGGCTATAAAATTAATCCTAATATGATGGGCATCCAAGATGGGTATAATAAAAACTTCCATATAAAGTGCATTGAATACTATGAGAAGTTTGATGCTTGATGATTGTTTTGAGATATGAAAATGGTGATATTAGAGTCATGCTAGTTGAGTAATTGTGAATTTGAGAAATACTTGTGTTGAGGTTTGCAAGTCCCGTAGCATGCACGTATGGTAACCGTTGTGCAACAAATTTGAAGCATGAGGTGTTTCTTTGATTGTCTTCCTTATGAGTGGCGGTTGGGGACGAGCGATGGTCTTTTCCTACCAATCTATCCCCCTAGGAGCATGCGCGTAGTGCTTGGGTTTGATGACTTGTAGATTTTTTCAATTAGTATGTGAGTTCTTTATGACTAATGTTGAGTCCATGGATTATACGCAATATCGCCCTTCCACCATTGCTAGCCTCTCTAGTACCGCGTAACTTTCGCCGGTACCATAGACCCACCATTTACCTTCCTCAAAACAGCCACCATCCCTACCTATTATGGCATTTCCATAGCCATTCTGAGATATATTGCCATGCAACTTTCCACCGTTCCGTTTATTATGACACGCTTCATTATTTTCATATTGCCTTGCATGATCATGTAGTTGACATCGTATTTGTGCAAAGCCACCATTCATATTTTCTCATACATGTCACTCTTTATTCATTGCACATCCCGGTACACCGCCGGATGCACTCATATAGAGTCATATTTTGTTCTAAGTATCGATTTGTAATCCTTGAGTTGTAAATAAATAGAAGTGTGATTATCATCATTATTAGAGCATTGTCCCGTGTGAGGAAATAAAAGAGGCTAAAGAAGCCCAACAAAAAAAGAGAGAAAAAGAGAGAAGGGACAATGCTACTATCCTTTTTCCACACTTGTGCTTCAAAGTAGCACCATGATCTTCAGGATAGACAGTCTCTTATTTTGTCACTTTCATATACTACTGGGAATTTTCGTTATAGAATTTGGCTTGTATATTCCAACAATGGGCTTCCTCAAAATGCCCTAGGTCTTCGTGAGAAAGCAAGTTGGATGCACACCCACATAGTTTCTTTTGTTGAGCTTTCATATTTTTATAGCTCTAGTGCATCCGTTGCATGGCAATCCCTACTCACTCACATTGATATCTATTGATGGGCATCTCCATAGCCCATTAATACGCCTAGTTGATGTGAGACCATCTTCCTCTTTTTTGTCTTCTCCACAACCACCATTCTATTCCATCTATAGTGCTATGTCCATGGCTTACTCTCATGTATTGCTTGAAAGTTGAAAAAGTTTGAGAACACTAAAGTATGGAACAATTGCTTGGCTTGTCATCGGGGTTGTGCATGATTTGAAAATTTTGTGTGACGAAATGGAGCATAGCCAAAATCGAACTTTCTTTGGCCATGTTATTTTGAGAAGACATGATTACTTTGTTAGTATGCTTCAAGTATTATTATTCTTATGTCAATATTAAACTTTTGTCTTGAATCTTTTGGATCTGAACATTCGTGCCACAATAAAGAAAATTACATTGATAATTATGTTAGGTAGCATTCCACATCAAAAATTCTGTTTTTATCATTTACCTACTCGAGGACGAGCAGGAATTAAGCTTGGGGATGCTTGATACATCTCCAACGTATCTATAATTTTTGATTGTTCCATGCTATTATATTATCTGTTTTGGATGTTTAATGGGCTTTAATATGCTCTATTATATTATTTTTGGGACTATCCTATTAACCGGAGGCCCAGTACCAGTTTCTGTTTTTTTTGCCTGTTTTAGAGTTTCGGAGAAAAGGAATACCAAACGGAGTCCAAACGGAATGAAACCTTCGCGATGATATTTCTTGGAACGAAAGCAAACCAAAAAACATGGAGTGGAAGTCTGGAACTCCGCAAGGCGGCCACAAGGCAGGAGGGCGCGCCCAGGGGGGTAGGTGCCCCCACCCTCATGGGCCCCTCGTAGCCCCACCGATGTACTTCTTTCGAATATACATACTCTTATACCCTAGATTGATCAGAGAGAGCCACAAAACAACTTTTCCACCACCGCAACCTTCTGTGCCCATGAGATCCCATCTTGGGGCCTTTTCCGGCGATCTGCCGGAGGGGAATCGATCATGGAGGGAATCTACATCAAAACCATTGCTCTCCGATGAAGCGTGATTAGTTTACCACAGACCTTCGGGTCCATAGTTATTAGCTAGATGGCTTCTTCCCTCTCTTTGATTCTCAATACAAAGTTCTCCTCGATGTTCTTGGAGATCTATTCGATGTAATACTCTTTTGCGGTGCGTTTGCCGAGATCCGATGAATTGGGATTTATAAACAAGGTTATCTATGAATATTATTTGGTTCTTCTCTGAATTCTTATATGCATGATTTGATATCTTTGCAAGTCTCTTCGAATTATCGGTTTAGTTTGGCCTACTAGATTGATCTTTCTTGCAATGGGAGAAGTGCTTAGCTTTGGGTTCAATCTTGCGGTGTCCTTTCCCAGTGACAGTAGGGACAGCAAGGCACGTATTGTATTGTTGCCATCGAGGATAAAAAGATGGGGTTTATATCATACTGCTTGAGTTTATCCCTCTACATCATGTCATCTTGCTTAATGCGTTACTCTGTTCTTATGAACTTAATACTCTAGATGCATGCTGGATAGCGGTCGATGTGTGGAGTAATAGTAGTAGATGCAGAATCGTTTCGGTCTACTTGACACGGACGTGATGCCTATATTCATGATCATTGCCTGAGATATTCTGATAACTATGCGCTTTTCAATCAATTGCTCGGCAGTAATTTGTTCACCCACCGTAATACATGCTATCTTGAGAGAAGCCACTAGTGAAACCTATGGCCCCCGGTTCTATTTTACATCATATTAGTTTTCCGTCAACTTCCAAATTTCTGTCGCCGTTCTTTTTATTTTGCAATCTTTACTTTCCAATCTATACAACAAAAGTACCAAAAATATTTACTTTACTATCTTTATTAGATCTCACTTCTGCGAGTGACCGTGAAGGGATTGACAACCCCTTTATCGCGTTGGTTGCAAGGTTCTTGATTGTTTGTGCAGGTACTAGGTGACTTGTGCGTTGTCTCCTACTGGATTGATACCTTGGTTATCAAAACTGAGGGAAATACTTACGCTACTTTGCTGCATCACCCTTTCCTCTTCAAGGGAAAACCATCGCATGCTCAAGAGGTAGCAAAGCACACCAGCCCACAAGGGGCTGGTGCGCCCCCCTTTGGCAGGAGGCCAATTAGGACTAGGAGAAGGGGGCCGGCCCTCCCTTTCCTTCTCCTTCTCCCTCCCCCTTTCCTACTCCGTGTGGGAGGTGGAATCCTACTAGGACCAGGGAGTCCTAGTAGGACTCCACACCTTGGCGCGCCCCCCTAGGGTCGGCAGCCTCTCCCTCTCCCTCCTTTATATACGGAGGCAGGGGGCACCCCATAGACACACAAGTTGATCTTTTAGCCGTGTGCGGTGCCCCCCTCCATAGTTACACACCTCAGTCATATCACCGTAGTGCTTAGGTGAAGCCCTGCGCCGGTAACTTCATCATCATCGTCACCATGCCGCCGGGCTGACGGAACTCTCCCTCGGCCTCAATTCGATCAAGAGTTCGAGGGATGTCACCGAGCTGAACATGTACTGATCGCGGAGGTGCCGTGCGTTCGGTACTTGGATAGGTTGGATCGCGAAGACGTTCGACTACATCAACTGTGTTACTAAATGCTTCCGCTTTCGGTCTACGAGGGTACGTAGACACACTCTTCCCGCTCATTGCTATGCTTCTCCTAGATAGATCTTGCGTGATCGTAGGCAATTTTTTTGAAATACTACGTTCCCCAACAGTGGCATCCGAGCCAGGTCTATGCGTAGATGTTATATGCATGAGTAGAACACAAAGAGTTGTGGGCGATAATAGCCATACTGCTTACCAGCATGTCATACTTTGATTTGGTGGTATTGTTGGATGAAGCGTCCCAGACCGACATTACATGACCGCGTTCATGATACTGGTTCTACCGACGTGCTTCGCACACAGGTGGCTAGTGGGTGCGTGTTTCTCCAACTTTAATTGAATCGAGTTTGACTACGCCCGGTCCTTGTTGAAGGTTAAAACAACACACTTGACGAAAAATCATTGTTGTTTTGATGCGTAGGTAAGAACGGTTCTTGCTAGTAGCCCGTAGCAGCCACGTAAAATTTGCAACAACAAAGTAGAGGACGTCTAACTTGTTTTTGTAGGGCTTACTGTGATGTGATATGGTCAAGACGTGATGATATATAAATTGTTGTATGAGATGATCATGTTTTGTAAAAGTTATCGGCAACTGGCAGGAGCCATATGGTTGTCGCTTTATTGTATGAAATGCAATCACCATGTAATTGCTTTACTTTATCACTAAGTAGTAGCGATAGTCGTAAAAGCAGTAGTTGGGGATACGACAATGATGCTTCGATGGAGATCAAGGTGTCAAGCCGGTGACGATGGTGATCATGACGGTGCTTTGGAGATGGAGATCAAAGGCACAAGACGATGATGGCCATATCATATCACTTATTTGATTGCATGTGATGTTTATCTTTTTATGCATCTTATTTTGCTTAGTACGGCGGTAGCATTATAAGATGATCTCTCACTAAATTTCAAGGTACAAGTGTTCTCCCTGAGTATGCACCGTTGCGATAGTTCGTCGTGCCGTGACACCACGTGATGATCAGGTGTGATAAGTTCTACGTTCACATACAACGGCTGCAAGCTAGTTTTGGACATGCAGAATACTCGGGTTAAACTTGATGAGCCTAGCATATGCAGATATGGCCTCGGAACACTGAGACCAAAAGGTCGAGCGTGAATCATATAGTAGATATGATCAACATAGTGACGTTCACCATTGAAAACTACTCCATCTCACGTGATGATTGGACATGGTTTAGTTGATATGGATCACCTGGTCATTTAGATGACTAGAGGGATGTCTATCTAAGTGGGAGTTCTTATGTAATATGATTAATTGAACTTTAATTTATCATGAACTTAGTCCTGATAGTATTTGCATAACTATGCTGTAGATCAATAGCACGCGATGTAGCTCCCGTTTATTTTTGAAAGATGATAGTAGCACGATGCGGACTAGGTCTGTGATCTGAGTATTATCCTCATTGCTGCACAGAAGAATTATGTCCTTGATGCACCGCTAGGTGACGGACCTATTGCAGGAGCAGATACAGACGTTATGAACATTTGGCAAGCTCGGTATGATAACTACTTGATAGTTTAGTGAGCCATGCTTTACGGCTTAGAACCGGGACTTCAAAAATGTTTTGAATGCCACGGAGCATATAAGATGTTCCAAGAGCTAAAATTGGTATTTCAGACTCATGCCCGAGTCAAGAGGTATGAGACCTCTGACAAATACTTTGCCTACAAGATGGAGGAGAGTAGTTTAGCTAGTGAGCATGTGCTCAGAATGTCTGGGTACTACAATCACTTGAATCAAGTGGGAGTTAATCTTCCAAATAAGATAGTGATTGACAGAGTTCTCTAGTCACTATCACCAAGTTACTAGAACTTTGTGATGAACTATATTATACAAGGGATGACGAAAATGATTCCCGAGCTCTTCGTGATGCTGAAATTGACGAAGGTAGAAATCAAGAAAATCATCAAATGTTGATGGTTGACGAAGACCACTAGTTTCAAGTAAAAGGGCAAGGGAAAGAAAGGGAACTTCAAAAAGAATGGCAAGCAAGTTGCCACTCCCATGAAGAAGCCCAAAGCTAGACCCAAGCCTGAAACTGAGTGCTTCTTCTGCGAAGGAAATGGTCAATGGAAGCAGAACTGCCGCAAATACTTGGCGGATAAGAAGGATGGCAAAGTGAAGAAAAGTATATATATGATATACATGTTATTGATGTGTACTTCGCTAGTGTTCATAGTAGCCCCTGGGTATTTGATACTGGTTCAGTTGCTATGATTAGTAACTCGAAACAGGAGTTACAAAGTGAACAAAGACTAGTTGAGGGCAAGGTGACGATGTGTGTTGGAAGTGATTCCAAGGTTGATAAGATCACCATCGCACACTCCCTTTACCTTCGGGATTAGTGTTGAACCTAAAATAAATGTTATTTGGTGTTTGCGTTGAGGATAATATGATTGGATCATGTTTATTGCAATATAGTTATTCATTTAAATGAAAGAATAATTGTTATTCTGTTTACATGAATAAAATCTTCTGTGGTCATACACCCAAGATGAGTGGTTTATTGAATCTCGATCGTAGTGATACACATATTCATAATATTGATGCCAAAAGATGCAAAGTTGATAATGATAGTGCAACATATTTGTGGCACTGCCGTTTAGGTCATATTTGTGTAAAGCGCATGAAGAAACTCCATGCTGATGGGCTTTTGGAATCACTTGATTATGAATCACTTGATGCTAGTGAACCATGCCTGATGGGCAAGATGACTAAGACTACGTTCTCCGGAACAATGGAGCGAGCAACTGACTTATTGGAAATAATACATACTGATGTATGCGATCCGATGAGTGTTGAGGCTCGCGGTGGGTATCGTTATTTTCTGAGCTTCACAGATGATTTGAGCAGATATGGGTATATCTACTTGATGAAACATAAGTATGAAACATTTGAAAAGTTCAAAGAATTTCAGAGTGAAGTGGAAAATCATCGTAACAAGAAAATAAAGTTTCTACGATCTGATCATGGAGGTGAATATTTGAGTTACGACTTTGGTCTTCATTTGAAACTATGCAGAATAATTTCGCAACTCACGCCACCCGGAACACCACAGCATAATGGTGTGTCCGAATGTCGTAACCGCACTTTATTAGATATGGTGCCATCTATGATGTCTCTTACTGATTTACTGCTATCATTTTGGGGTTATGCTTTAGAGATGGTTGCATTCACGTTAAATAGGGCACCATCTAAATCCGTTGAGATGACGCCATATGAACTGTGGTTTGGCAAGAAACCCAAGTTGTCGTTTCTTAAAGTTAGGGGCTGCGATGCTTATGTGAAAAAGCTTCAACCTGATAAGCTCAAACCCAAATCGGAGAAATGTGTCTTCATAGGATACCCAAAGGAGACTGTTGGGTACACCTTCTACCACAGATCTGATGGCAAGATTTTCGTTGCTAAGAATGGATCCTTTCTGGAGAAGGAGTTTCTCTCGAAAGAATTGAGTGGGAGGAAAGTAGAACTTGATCAGGTAATTGTACCTGCTCCCTTATTGGAAAGTAGTTCATCACAGAAATCAGTTCCAGTGATTCCTGCACCAATTAGTGAGGAAGCTAATGATGATGATCATGAAACTTCTGATCAAGTTACTACGGAACCTCGTAGGTCAACCAGACTAAGATCCACACCAGAGTGGTACGGTAATCCTATTCTGGAGGTCATGTTACTTGACCATGACGAACCTATGAACTATGAGGAAGCGATGAAGAGCCCAGATTCCGCGAAATGGCTTGAGGCCATAAAATCTGAGATGGGATCCATGTATGAGAACAAAGTGTGGACTTTGGTTGACTTTCCCGATGATCGGCAAGCCATAGAGAATAAATGGATCTTCAAGAAGAAGATTGACGCTGACGGTAATGTTACTGTCTACAAAGCTCGACTTGTTGCGAAAGGTTTTCGACAAGTTCAAGGAATTGACTATGATGAGACCTTTTCACCCGTAGCGATGCTTAAGTCTGTCCGAATCATGTTAGCAATTGCCGCATTTTATGATTATGAAATTTGGCAAATGGATGTCAAAACTGCATTCACTACTACAGGATGGTCCAATCGCGACACTACGATCAGAGACCCTTCGACGAAACTGTGTGCGATGCCATAATTGCAAATGATGGTGTAAAAAACCGTCAAAAAGGTGCAAAACATTTGCAATGACAGATGCATCAAACACGGTTCAGAATTTAGTTGCATGTGCGATGCAGGACATACGGTTCAGCTCAATTAACTGTTTGGGATGAGGAGGAACAAAAGAAACTGGCAGCCAGATGAAGGCGTGTGCGATATACAGCATACGGTTCACTGGGATGAACTGTGTGTGATTAGGCAACACAATGGAAACGATTCAACTGAACAAGATGTGTGTGATACGCGGCAAATAGTTCGTAATCAAAAATGTGTGCGAAGACCAATAATAACACAGACGATTGCTGCTAATAAGCCGTGTGAATTGCTCTGTCTACAGTAGAATAACATGTATATATATATAACTGAAATAAACATCCAATTACATAAGTGACTTTACAAATCATCGCACACACCTCAATAAACAATTGCATGCATTGTAAAGTAGGAGAAACGATCGTCTAGTCATCTACTTCTTGTGACGCTCGCGCCACTACTATGTGGCTCGATCACTCATCTGGGTCAGGAAGAAGACAGTTCCTCATGTCAACGATCCTCATGTACATCTCATAGCTTGTGTACGCATCCATGGCCGCGTACTTGACATGTTGTTCATCCAGTCTCTCATGCCACACATTGTGCCAGGCGTTCTTGTCCTTATTGCTCTCTTCCTTCATCTTCGCGTAGTAGTGTCGATGATGGCCGAGGCGAGGTCAACCAGGGAGTTCAGTTTGTTTTTGTCGCTGCCCCAGATCTTGTAGTGGTGCTAGATGTTGACAAGATTCGGGCATTTCAAGTCCGAAACCTTGAGCGCTTTTAGATCGTTGGTGGTGTCCACCGTAGCGAAACTGTAGTCGGAGCTGTTGATAAACCTGGAGAAACACTAGCAAGGCCCTGTGGCACGGTGGTAGTGGTAGACGAGGACGTCATGTCGCACGCACAACTGGGCGACGGCAACCTTGTGATTGTGCCCGGCACGACCGATGCTGTACTCGAGGTCGAAGCCGACTACTCGGTACTTGTCCTCGGCAAGGAACCACTCCATAGTTTGGATGGAGCTCTCCACCGAGACCGGATTGTTCATGTACACCACCGAGAGGGCCTTCCCCCTCACGTGGGTGTCCACTACATGATGCGTGGTGAACTGCCCGCCGTTGTCGTTGTCGGCCGCTGGGAGCGCCATTGGAGCCACGGGGGAGCGCCATTGGAGCCACGGGGAGCGCCATTGGATCCGCTGGATGTCCTCTCTGTATGTGTCTTCGTGGGTGTGCTTATTGTGTCATGTGAGACGAGAGCTAAAGGTAAATGATACGTCTCCAACGTATCTATAATTTTTTATAGTTCCATGCTATTATATTATCCATCTAGGATGTTTTATATGCATTTATATGCTATTTTATATGATTTTTGGGACTAACCTATTAACCTAGAGCCCAGTGCCAGTTTCTGTTTTTTCCTTGTTTTTGAGTTTTACAGAAAAGGAATACCAAACGGAGTCCAATTGACGTGCCAATTTTTGATGATTTTTTATGGACCAAAAGAAGCCCCCGGTGTAAAAGAGTTGGGCCAGAAGAGTCCCGGGCCATCCACGAGTGTGTGGGCGCGCCCTACCCCCCTGGGCGCGCCCCCTGCCTCGTGGATGACTCAGAGACCCCCTGACGTGAGACCTATGCCAAAAATTCCAATAAATACAGAAACCCCTAGAAAAAAACCTAGATTGGGAGTTCCGCCGCCGCAAGCCTCTATAGCCACCAAAAACCAATCGGGACCCTGTTCTGGCACCCTGCCAGAGGGAGGATCCCTCAAAGGTGGCCATCTTCATCATCCCAGCGCTCTCCATGACGAGGAGGGAGTAGTTCACCCTCGGGGCTGAGGGTATGTACCAGTAGCTATGTGTTTGATCTCTCTCTCTCTCTCGTGTTCTTGATTCGGCACGATCTTGATGTATCGCGAGCTTTGCTATTATAGTTGGATCGTATGATGTTTCTCCCCCTCTACTCTCTTGTAATGGATTGAGTTTTCCCTTTGAAGTTATCTTATCGGATTGAGTCTTTAAGGATTTGAGAACACTTGATGTATGTCTTGCATGTGCTTATCTGTGGTGACAATGGGATATTCACGTGATCTACTTGATGTATGTTTTGGTGATCAACTTGCGGGTTCAGTGACCTTGTGAACTTATGCATAAGGGTTGGTACACATTTTCGTCTTGACTCTCCAGTAGAAACTTTGGGGCACTCTTTGAAGTTCTTTGTGTTGGTTGAATAGATGAATCTGAGATTGTGTGATGCATATCGTATAATCATACCCACAGATACTTGAGGTGACATTGGAGTATCTAGGTGACATTAGGGTTTTGGTTGATTTGTATCTTAATGTGTTATTCTAGTATGAACTCTACGATAGATCGAACGGAAAGAATAGCTTCGTGTTATTTTACTACGGACTCTTGAATAGATCGATCAGAAAGGATAACTTTGAGGTGGTTTCGTACCCTACAATAATCTCTTCGTTTGTTCTCCGCTATTGGTGACTTTGGAGTGACTCTTTGTTGCATGTTGAGGGATAGTTATATGATCCAATTATGTTATTATTGTTGAGAGAACTTGCACTAGTGAAAGTATGAACCCTAGGCCTTGTTTCCTGGCATTGAAATACCGTTTACGCTCACTTTTATCGCTTGCTACCTTGCTGTTTTTATATTTTATGATTACAAAAACCTATATCTATAATCCATATTACACTTGTATCACCATCTCTTCGCCGAACTAGTGCACCTATACAATTTACCATTGTATTGGGTGTGTTGGGGACACAAGAGACTCTTTGTTATTTGGTTGCAGGGTTGCTTGAGAGAGACCATCTTCATCCTACGCCTCCCACGGATTGATAAACCTTAGGTCATCCACTTGAGGGAAATTTGCTACTGTCCGACAAACCTCTGCACTTGGAGGCCCAACAACGTCTACAAGAACAAGGTTGCGTAGTAGACATCAAGCTCTTTTCTGGCGCCGTTGCCGGGGAGGCTAGGTAAGAGGCACTAACACCCCGTCAACTAAGCAATTTCTGGTGCCGTTGCTGGGGAGGTGAGTGCTTGAAGGTATATATTTAGATCTTGCAATCGAATCTTTTAGTTTCTTGTTTTATCACTAGTTTCGTTTATGAAAGAAAAGTAAAAAAATGGAATTGAGGTTACCTCATATGCTTCATCTTTCTAATATCTTTCGTGAAAATGATGGGAAGGAAAATTGTGCTCAAGTACTAGAAGAAGAATTACATAGAACATAAAATATGTGAATGATGAGCATGACTGCAATGTTGTTAGTATGATTTCTTTGAATACCCATGATGCTAATGATATGCAAAGCCACAAGCTTGGCGATGCTATGTTTGATGAAGATGATATGTTTAGTCCCCCAAGTTTTGATGAGCAAATTTATTATGATGAAAGCATGCCTCCTATTTATGATGATTATTGTGATGACACGTATGCTATAAAGAATAAAGATAACCATGAAACATGTCCTCATGATTTTAATTTTCAATTGGATTATGCTTCACATGATAGTTTTTTTGCTGAGTTTGCTCCCACTACTATTGATGAGAATAAATTTGCTTATGTGGAGAGTAGTAAATTTTCTATGCTTGTAGATCATGAAAAGAATGCTTTATGTGATGGTTATATTGTTGAATTCATTCATGATGCTACTGAAAATTATTATGAGGGAGGAACATATGCTTGTAGGAATTGCAATAATATCAAGTTTCCTCTCTATGTGCTTAAAGTTTTGAAGTTATGCTTGTTTTTCCTTCCTATGCTAGTTGATTATTGTTCCCATAAGTTGTTTGCTCGCAAAATCGCTATGCATAGGAAGTGGGTTAGACTTAAATGTGCTTTTCATATGCTTCATGATGCTCCCGTTATGTTTCAATTATTATCTTTTATGTGAGCATCATTGTCATCATCATGCCTAGCTAGAAAGGCACTAAACAAAAGCGCTTGTTGGGAGACAACCCAATATTTACCCTTACTATTTTTGTGTGTTCACATGATTATGCTACTGTAGTAATCATGTTTTATAGATTTTGTTTCAATAAATTGCCAAGTAAGACCTTTAGGATAGCTTGGGTGATAGTTGTGTTGATCCTGTTGAATATCAGAAACTTTTGCGCCCAGTAAATTGGTTTTGATAATTCACAGAAAAATGCTTTTGATCTGATTATTTTTGCTCTGGATTGGTACACAAATTTCTCAGGTTTTCCTAATTTGGTAGGAATTTTGGAGTTACAGAAGTATTCAAGAGTTATAGATTACTATAGACTGTTCTGTTTTTGACAGATTCTGTTTTCTATGTGTTGTTTGCTTATTTTTATGAATCTATGAGTAGTATCGGAGGGTATGAACCATAGAGAAGTTGGAATACAGTAGATATTACACCAATATGAATTTAGAATCAGTTCACAACAGTACCTAAGTGGTGATTTATTTTCTTATACTAATGGAGCTTACGAGTTTTCTGTTGAGTTTTGTGTTGAAAAGTTTTCAAGTTTTGGGTAAAGATTCGATGGACTATGGAATAAGGAGTGGCAAGAGCCTAAGCTTGGGGATGCCCAAGGCACCCCAAGGTAATATTCAAGGATAACCAAGAGCCTAAGCTTGGGGATGCCCCGGATGGCATCCCCTCTTTCGGCTTCGTTCATCGGTAACTTTACTTAGAGCTATATTTTTATTCACCACATTATATGTGTTTTGCTTGGAGCGTCATTTTATTTTGTTTTGCTTGCTGTTTGAATAATATCCCAAGATCTGAAATTCTTAAATGTTAGAGAGTCTTCACATAATTACATAATTATTCGACTACTCATTGATCTTCACTTATATCTTTTGGAGTAGTTTGTCATTTGCTCTAGTGCTTCACTTATATCTTCCTAGAGAATGGCGGTAGTTTTATTTTGTAGAAATTATTGATCTCACATGCTTCACTTATATTATTTTGAGAGTCCTAAACAGCATGGTAATTTGCTTTGTTTATGAAACTAGTCCTAACATGATAGGCATCCAAGATGGGTATAATAAAAACTTTCATATAGAGTGCATTGAATACTATGATAATTTTAATACTTTATAGTTGTTTTGAGATATAAAGGTGGTAATGTTAGAGTCATGCTAGTTGGGTAATTGTGAAATTGAGAAATAGTTGGGTTGAGGATTGCAAGTCCCGTAGCATGCATGTATGGTAAAGGTTGTGTGACAAATTTGAAGCATGGGTGTTCTTTGATTGCTTTCCTTATGAGTGGCGGTCAGGGACGAGCGATGGTCTTTTCCTACCAATCTATCCCCCTAGGAGCATGCGTGTAGTGCTTGGTTTTGATGACTTGTAGATTTTTGCAATAAGTATGTGAGTTCTTTATGACTAATGTTGAGTTCATGGATTATGCGCACTCTCACCCTTCCATCGTTGCTAGCCTCTTCGGTACTGTGCATTGCCCTTTCTCAACTCGAGAGTTGGTGCAAACTTCGCCGGTGCATCCAAACCCCGTGATATGATATGCTCTGTCACATATAAGCCTCCTTATATCTTCCTCAAAACAGCCACCATACCTACCTATTATGGCATTTCCATAGCCATTCCGAGATATATTGCCATGCAACTTTCCACCTGTAACGCCCATGATGCGACTATATCTCCCATGTGTCGAGGAACGACTTAGAGGCATAACCGCATTGTGGTTTTGTCGCAAGAAGGGTCATCTTCACACAACCCCATGTAATGAACAAGAATGGGATAACGAGAGTTGGCTTACAATCGCCACTTCACACAATACATAAATATAAATCATACATCATCCAAAATCCACACATAGACCGACTATGGTCAAAATCCAAAAGAAAATAAGATAACCCCAAATGCTAGATCCCCGATCGTCCCAACTGGGCTCCACTACTGATCATCAGGAAAAGACACATTGTAACGACCACGTTCCTCATCGAACTCCCACTTGAGGTCGATCTCATCATCTGCACTGGCATCGTCGGCACCTGCAACTGTTTTGGTAGAATCTGTGAGTCACGAGGACTCAGCAATCTCACACCCGCGAGATCAAGACTATTTAAGCTTATAGGAAAGGATGGTGTAATGAGGTGGAACTGCAGCAGGCAATAAGCATATATGGTGGCTAACATACGCAAAAGAGAGCGAGAAGAGAAGCAGCGGAACGGTCATCAACTATTAATGACCAAGAAGTGATCCCGAACTCCTACTTACGTTCATGCATAACTCAAACCGTGTTCACTTCCCGGACTCCGCCGAGAAGAGACCATCACGGCTACACACACGGTTGATGAATTTTAATTAAGTCGAGTGACAAGTTCTCTACAACCGGACATTAACAAATTCCCATCTGCCTCATAACCGCGGGCACGGCTTTCGAAAGATAATACCCTGCAGGGGTGTCCCAACTTAGCCCATTATAAGCTCTCACAGTCAACGAAGGATAAACCTTCTCCCGGAAAGACCCGATCAGTCTCGGAATCCCAGTTTACAAGACATTTCGACAATGGTAAAACAAGACCAGCAAAGCCGCCCGATGTGCCGACAAATCCCGATAGGAGCTGCACATATCTCGTTCTCAGGGCAACACCGGATGAGACATCCTACGAGTAAAACCAGACCTCGAGTTTCCATGAGGGGGCCCCGCAGGCTACTCAGTTCGGACCAACACTCGAAGGAGCACTAGCCCGGGGGGGGGTTAAAATAAAGATGACCCTCGGGCTCGCGAAAACCCAGGGGAAAAAGGCTTAGGTGGAAAATGGTAAAACCAAGGTTGGGCCTTGCTGGAGGAGTTTTATTCAAGGCGAACTGTCATGGGGGTCCCATAAATCACCCAACCGTGTAAGGAACGCAAACTCAAGGAACATAATACCGGTATGTCGGAAACTAGGGCGGCAAGAGTGGAACAAAACACCAGGCATAAGGCCGAGCCTTCCACCCTTTACCAAATATATAGATGCATTAATTAAATAAGAGATATTGTGATATCCCAACATATCCATGTTCCAAGATGGAACCAACTTCAACTTCACCTGCAACTAGCAACGCTATAAGAAGGGCTGAGCAAAAGCGGTAACTTAGCCAAACAACGGTTTAATAGGAAAGGATGGTTAGAGGCTTGATATGGCAATATGGGAGGCATGATATAGCAAGTGGTAGGTAGCGCAGCATGGCAATAGAACGAACAACTAGCAAAGCAAAGATAGAAGTGATTTCGAGGGTATGGTCATCTTGCCTGCAAGGTTTCAGAGTTGTCGAAAGCTTGATCCTCGTAAGCATACTCAACAAGTTCCTCATTCACGAAGTCATCTCTCGGCTCTACCCACAACAAGAACACAAGCAACGGAATCACAATCAATCACGGGAAATGCACAAGCAACATGATGCAATACATGAATGATATGCAAGATATCATATGCGATGCATATGCGTGCTCCAGAAGGGAAATGGTGAACAAGGCAGTAACTTGGCAAAACAAGCATTCCACTGGAAAGGTGAGATGATTTCGGTTGAAATCGATATAAAGATCACCGGAAACGGATGCACGGTTTGCAAATGGCAAGCAAAACAAGAATGACACGAATATGTGATTAACAGCATGATAGCACTTAAAATGCGACAAGTAACAATGCTACATCACCCCAACATAGCAACAAAGCATATGACAGTAACCCACAGGAGATGCTTGACAAAAGATGAACACTGAGCTACGGCTAGATCACAACATAGCAAGCTCAACAAGCATGGCAAAAGTGCAAAACATAACAGGTTCACAGACTTGGTGAAATTACTGGACATGCCTGAAACAGTATCAGGTAGCAATGTTCAGAGCACGAAATCAACATGCTACAGGAATTTAACATGGCAAAACAAAGCATGGCACTATTCTTCTAAATGCATATGACAAAAGTCTCTTAATGACCATAAGCCAAAAAGGAGCAGAAGATATGATGGCAACCATGTAAACATAGCAAGTTTCGTTAACAGGTTTCAGACTTTGCAGAAAACAGAGCATGGCAGAAACAGACATTATGAGGGCATCTTGGTGAGCTTGATGCACTCAGCACAAAGCAATTCATGACAAAACAAGCATACCTACAGAAAGATGGCATGTTCGTGAAGCTATACATGGCAAGAGCAATTACATAGCATGTATGGAACAACTACAACAAGCTTGGAAAAATTTAATATCATGTTAACAATCTACCAGAGATATTTTATAGCAAAAGTAGAGCAAGATTGAGTCATGCTATGGCACTCCCTAATTGCAAAAAAGGGCATTAATGGATCAATTACAACAATATCTACAACACATCCTTAATGAACATCTCTAAAATAAGCATGGATCTCTCTGTAACCACATGGATACATAGCAACAAAATAACAGCAGTCACAGACTTGGAGAAATTACTAAGTCCCTGAAATCAGAAACATTACGGAGCCTAGTTTGCATGCTTGTGCTAGTCACCAAAGAGATCACAAAAATACACGGCATACACCTCTGTAAATATGGCATGGCATACATCAAAACACATGTAGATCTCCTACTCATAAGATGCACCGATTAAATGCAACAAAAATAACAAATCCTCAAGTTCTGATAAGTAACAGCAGATAACAGCAACTAGCACTCTTGCACCAGAGATTTGGGCACCAAGATGGTCTCAAATGAACATTGTGCAATGGAGCAAAATGAAGAGCATCTCGTAGCGAACATTTCGATATATTACACGCACGAAACGGAGCTATATGCAGTGAGTTATGATGCTATGAACATGAGCATGTTATGTAAATGATAAAGGACTTGGGGAAAAACGGGAGAGGGAGAAAGTCAACCGGCTGGATCAGATCTGGCGCGGGCCTCGGGCTCGGGCTGAGCTCGTCGCCGGAGAAGATGGAGGGGAAGGCGAGGCGGCGGCCGGAGGAGAGGAGGGCTCGGGGAGGCCGGGCGGCAGTCG
>NC_057814.1:459368070-459454959 GCF_018294505.1 Triticum aestivum
CTCGCGGGCCTCGGCGGCGGCGCGGGGGCGGAGGGACATGTGGCGGCGGCTGGTTCGCTGCGGGCGGCGGCGCGGATGCGTCCGGCGGCGACGGGAGGAGTTTTCTAGGGTTTCATCTGTGATTTGGACGGGGGAGGCACATATTTATAGGTAGAGGGAGCTAGGAGACTCCAAATGGAGTGCGGTTTTCGCCCACACGACCGTGATCGAACGACCTAGAGCATGGAAGTGACTTAGAGGGGTTTTGGGCTGTTTAGAGAGGGTTTTTTTCTGCAACACACAAAAGGCATCTGCGGTTACCGGTTAACCGTTGGAGTACCAAACGACCTCCAAATGGAACAAAACTTGACCGGTGGTCTCCCGGTGGTATACCAAGGCCACTTGACAAGCCTCGGTCCATTCCGAGAACGTTCAACACCCGCTCACGAAACGAAAACAAGAGGGGTGCGCCGGAGGAGGTGGGAGTGCCGGATTGCAAAACGGACAACGGGGAAAATGCTCGGATGCATGAGACGAACACGTATGCAAATGCAATGCACATGATGACATGATATGAGATGCATGACATGAACAAAATGTAAAATGCGAGACAAAACCCAACCACGGAGGGAATATCATAACACATAGCCATAAATGGCAAGAGTTGGAGTTACAAATATGGAAAGTTACATCCGGGGTGTTACACCACCGTTCCGTTTATTATGACGCGCTCCATCATTGTCAGATTGCTTTGCATGAACATGTAGTTGACATCGTATTTGTGGCAAAGCCACCTTCATAATTCTTTCATACATGTCACTCTTGATTCATTGCACATCCCGGTACACCGCCGGAGGCATTCACATAGAGTCATATTTTGTTCTAAGTATCGAGTTGTAATTCTTGAGTTATAAGTAAATAGAAGTGTGATGATTTTCATTATTAGAGCATTGTCCCATGCGAGGAAAGGATGATGGAGACTATGATTCCCCCACAAGTCGGGATGAGACTCCGGACGAAAAAATAAAAAAAAAATATAAGAGGCCAAAGAAGCCCAAATAAAAAAAAGAGGCCATAAAAAAAAGAGAGAAGGCCCAAATAAAAAAATGAGAGAAAAAGAGAGAAGGGGCAATGTTACTATCCTTTTTCCACACTTGAGCTTCAAAGTAGCACCACGATCTTCATGATAGAGAGTCTATTATTTTGTCACTTTCATATACTAGTGGGAATTTTTCATTATAGAACTTGGCTTGTATATTCCAATGATGGGCTTCCTCAAAATGCCCTAGGTCTTCGTGAGCAAGCAAGTTGGATGCACACCCACTTAGTTTCTTTTGTTGAGCTTTCATATATTTATAGCTCTAGTGCATCCGTTGCATGGAAATCCCTACTCCTTGCATTGACATCAATTGATGGGCATCTCCATAGACTGTTGATTAGCCGCGTCAATGTGAGACCTTCTCCTTTTTTTTCTTCACACACAACCTCCATCATTATATTCTATTCCACCCATAGTGCGGTTTTGGTGGCTCGCGCTCATATATTGTGTGAAAGTTGAAAGTGTTTGAAAAGGCTAAGTATGAAACAAATGCTTGGCTTGTCATCGGGGTTGTGCATGATGGGAGCATTTTGTGTGACGAAAATGAAGCATGGCCAAACTATATGGTTTTGTAGGGATAAGCTTTCTTTGGCTATGTTATTTTGATAAGACATAATTGCTTGGTTAGCATGCTTGAAGTATTATGATTTTTATGTCAATATTGAACTTTTGTCTTGAATCTTTCGGATCTAAACATTCATGCTACAATAAAGAAAATTACATTGAAAATTATGTTAGGTAGCATTCCACATCAAAAATTCTGTTTTTATCATTTACCTACCCGAGGACGAGCAGAAATTAAGCTTGGGGATGCTGATACGTCTCCAACGTATCTATAATTTTTTATTGTTCCATGCTATTGTATTATCCATATAGGATGTTTTATATGCATTTATATGCTATTTTATATGATTTTTGGGACTAACCTATTAACCTAGAGCCCAGTGCCAGTTTCTGTTTTTTCCTTGTTTTTGAGTTTTACAGAAAAGGAATACCAAACGGAGTCCAATTGACGTGCCAATTTTTGATGATTTTTTATGGACCAAAAGAAGCCCCCGGTGTAAAAGAGTTGGGCCAGAAGAGTCCCGGGCCATCCACGAGTGTGTGGGCGCGCCCTACCCCCCTGGGCGCGCCCCCTGCCTCGTGGATGACTCAGAGACCCCCTGACGTGAGACCTATGCCAAAAATTCCAATAAATACAGAAACCCCTAGAAAAAAACCTAGATTGGGAGTTCCGCTGCTGCAAGCCTCTATAGCCACCAAAAACCAATCGGGACCCTGTTCTGGCACCCTGCCAGAGGGAGGATCCCTCAAAGGTGGCCATCTTCATCATCCCAGCGCTCTCCATGACGAGGAGGGAGTAGTTCACCCTCGGGGCTGAGGGTATGTACGAGTAGCTATGTGTTTGATCTCTCTCTCTCTCTCGTGTTCTTGGTTCGGCATGATCTTGATGTATCGCGAGCTTTGCTATTATAGTTGGATCTTATGATGTTTCTACCCCTCTACTCTCTTGTAATGGATTGAGTTTTCTCTTTGAAGATATCTTATTGGATTGTGTCTTTAAGGATTTGAGAACACTTGATGTATGTCTTGCATGTGCTTATCTGTGGTGATAATGGGATATTCACGTGATCTACTTGATGTATGTTTTGGTGATCAACTTGCTGGTTCAGTGACCTTGTGAACTTATGCATAGGGGTTGGCACACGTTTTCGTCTTGACTCTCCGGTAGAAACTTTGGGGCACTCTTTGAAGTTCTTTGTGTTGGTTGAATAGATGAATCTGAGATTGTGTGATGCATATCGTATAATCATACCCACGGATACTTGAGGTGACATTGGAGTATCTAGGTGACATTAGGGTTTTGGTTGACTTGTATCTTAAGGTGTTATTCTAGTATGAACTCTATGATAGATCAAACAGAAAGAATAGCTTCGAGCTATTTTACTACGGACTCTTGAATAGATCGATCAGAAAGGATAACTTTGAGGTGGTTTCATACCCTACAATAATCTCTTCGTTTGTTCTCCGCTATTAGTGACTTTGGAGTGACTCTTTGTTGCATGTTGAGGGATAGTTATATGATCCAATTATGTTATTATTGTTCAGAGAACTTGCACTAGTGAAAGTATGAACCCTAGGCCTTGTTTCCTAGCATTGCAATACCGTTTACGCTCACTTTTATCGCTTGCTACCTTGCTGCTTTTATATTTTCATATTACAAAACCTATATCTACCATCCATATTGCAGTTGTATCACCATCTCTTCGCCGAACTAGTGCACCTATACAATTTACCGTTGTATTGGGTGTGTTGGGGACACAAGAGACTCTTTGTTATTTGGTTGCAGGGTTGCTTGAGAGAGACCATCTTCATCCTACGCCTCCCACGGATTGATAAACCTTAGGTCATCCACTTGAGGGAAATTTGGTACTGTCCTATAAACCTCTGCACTTGGAGGCCCAACAACATCTACAAGGAGATGGTTGCGTAGTAGACATCAGTAAATGGCCACAGGAATAAAAGGGGGCCGGGCTGCATGGATTCTTGGCGCGTCCGCATGGCAGTTTTTGCAGCGGGTAATTGCATCGTCCCGCCACGCCCGGCGCAACCGCTAACACACAAACATGCGTGATCGTGCGCCGGCCCAAAACACTGGCACCGTGCGTGGAGGGACGAGGGCAGAGTTCCCGGAGGGACGCGAGAGCAGACGCGCATGGCGGGACACGAGCAGAGCGCGCCGCGGCCGCCTGAACCGCAAGCAACCACACGCATTGAGCAGTTGAACATGCAGGAAACGGTCGCGTACAAGCCGGCCGACAGTTGCGTTGCTGTGTAGAGAGCGGCCGTGTGCTACCACCTCTGTCTAGTCTATAGTCTCCTTTATATTCTGTGCCATACTTTTCCCTCAAATTTAACCAACAAAATGTTAATTCATTTTTAAAAAATTATATAATTGGAAACTATGTTCAAATACAAATCCAACTATATAATCTTTGGCGACATGCATTCGTATTTTATTAGTTAAATCATACTTATAAACTAGGACGGTGGTATAGTAGGTAATTAAATCGCAAACGTTTTTTGTATTAACCATATGTGTACGTGGCCTTTCGTCCTCCTCTCACACGTCTGGTCACCCCGCTACCGCAGACGGCTTACAGCGCAAGCTTGCGCAGCGCGCGGGGGCGTTTTGGCCAAACGGTGGCGCCAATGAATCATCGGTGAGCCCGTTCCCGCGCAACCTCGCAAGTTTCCACGAAAGCTTCCCGCCCGACTCGGTGAAATCCCCCCAAATCCCAATGCTTACTGGCCTGCTATAAAAACCCTCATGGCCAGCGAGTCCTGCGTCGCATTTTCCCCTCCCTCCCTATAGCTTATCTCGTCTGCTTCTCCCACAATCGCCAATGGCACCGGTACGTCATCGTCGCTCAGCCACTCCGCCATCATCAGAGGACAGCTCCAGCTGGGAGGCTACACCGCGGCGGCGCATTCCCTGGCGTAGTGTAGTGCGCGTGGCATCCCTGTTGGGTGTGCGCGGAACACCCACCACACACTCCGACGTGCTACCCGTCGGCAACTGTTGCCGGCCGCCGTTGTTGCCACACCACAGTCGAAAGCCAGGGCCATCGTCCACTCCGACGCCGCGGCCCGAAGGCGGGAGGTGGCCGTCATGGCCGCCACCCCACTGCCGGCCACTGTGGCCATCACCCGCTCCGCCACCATGGCCCAAAGGTGGGAGGTGGTGGTCGTGGCCGCCACCCCGTCGTCGGCCGCCGTGGCCGCTAGCCCACCGTCGACCACCGGGGTCATCACCCGCTCCACCACCGCCGCTCGAAGGCGGGAGGCGGAGGTGGATGCCCGCACATGCGTCAGCGACCTTGCGCGCTACACCGAGCTCCTGCGGGAGGAGGAGGAGCGCCTCATTGAGCACACAAAAAGCCATACCGCCGTCGTGGCCGCGGCACATGCCACCTCAGAGGAAAGGAATCAGGAGATCAATGAGGAGAACCACCACTTCGAGAGGGGTCGTCTGGAGCGGCAGAGGGCGTTCGAGGTGAGCATCGCTGAAGCTGCAACAGCGGCAGGCACCGTATTGCGGTTGCCCAGCTCGTCGGTAGGCTCCTCCTCTTCCACCTCTTATTGAGCGCGCTCGGCAGAGGAGAGGCAGCTGGAACTAGTACAAAGCCCCTCCGCAGTAGTAGTAGTACTAGTAGTATTTAGGGGCGATTTTGTTCAGTTCATCTGACTATAGATGTGGTGGAACTGAACGTACTTAAAATTAGCTAGTATATATAGTTCAACTAGCTATTTCTGTACGTGGTTGGCAACAATTGGGGAAAAGTTTGGTAAGTTCAACTATCAAGTTGAACTGTTTGTATAAATTAAGAATGACTGCTTAACCTATGAATAAAATCTATGCTTAATTACTGAATTTTAGTTGCAAAAATTAGATACCGCTAGTGATTTTTAGCTTCATATTTTGACAAATCACAGTGTTACAAGGAACGACAAATCTTACCAAATTGTTTTTACGTGGTTGAACACGGGTCATCGAAAACAACCGTTTGCGTTGAAGGGATGCATAAATCCTGCGCTGCTCTCACTTTGTATACGAGTGTTCTATCTAAAACGTTTGCGATCAAGAGCTGTAGAAATCCTGCTCGGCACATTTTCTCTTGGCTTCCTGGGGAAGCTGTCGGTTTGCATACGGGTGTTCTAACTAAAATGTTTGCGATGAGTGTTCTATATTTAAAAACCGAATTAAACTGTTGTTTGGGCGCCATTAATGGAGAGGATGCGAGCAAGGCGGGCGGCCATGGAAGTCAAAGGGCTCGCTTCCCAGTGAGCATGCGCAGTGTACAGCTCGCACGCTTCCTGGTGAGCCTGCACATTCGAGGACAGCCTGCACGCCTCACGGTCAGCCTGCACACCGGACGGCGCTCACACGCCTCCCGTTCAGTCAAGGTCAAGCAGCTGTCCACACGGCACCTCCTACAGACAATAAAACCAAGACACATGGCATCACGTGAATGGTTAGCAGAACACACATGGTTTGAATTATACAAACGTTTGAGATATTAAAGTGGCAGCTATTGGGGAATGTAGTAATTTAAAAAAAAATCCTACGCACACGCAAGATCATGGTGAAGCATATCAACGAGAGGGGAGAGCGTCATCCACGTACCCTCGTAGACCGTAAGCGGAAGCATTATGACAACGCGGTTGATGTAGTCGTACGTCTTCATGATCCAACCGATCCAAGTACCGAACGCACGGCACCTCCGAGTTCAGCACACGTTCAGCTTGGTGACGTCCCACGAACTCACGATCCAGCAGAGCTTCGAGGTAGAGTTCCGTCAGCACGACGGCGTGATGACGGTGATGATGATGCTACCGACGCAGGGCTTCGCCTAAGCACCGCTACGATATGACCGAGGTGGATTATGGTGGAGGGGGGCACCGCACACGGCTAAAGGATCAATGATCAACTTGTGTGTCTATGGGGTGCCCCCCTCCCCCGTATATAAAGGGGTGGAGGAGCTGGAGGGCCGGCCCTCTACTATGGTGCGCCCTGGGGAGTCCTACACCCAACGGCAGTAGGATTCCTCCCATTCCAAATAGTAGGAGTAGGCAAGAAGGAAGGGGAAGAGAGAAGAGAAAGAAGGAGGGGGCGCCGCCCCTGCCCCTAGTCTAATTAGGACTAGGCCTGGGGGGGCGCGGCCTGCCCTAGGCAGCCCCTCTCTCTCTCCCCTAAAGCCCAATAAGGCCCATATACTACCCGGCGAATTCCCGTAACTCTCCGGTACTCCGATAAATACCCGAATCACTCGGAACCTTTCCGATGTCCGGATATAGTCGTCCAATATATCGATCTTTACGTCTCGACCATTTCGAGACTCCTCTTCATGTCCCCGATCTCATCCGGGACTCCGAACTACCTTCGGTACATCAAAACACATAAACTCATAATATCGATCGTCACCGAACATTAAGCGTGCGGACCTTCCGGGTTCGAGAAGTATATAGACATGACCGAGACACGTCTCTGGTCAATAACCAATAGCGGAACCTGGATGCTCATATTGGCTCCTACATATTCTACGAAGATCTTTATCGGTCAAACCGCATAACAACATACGTTGTTCCCTTTGTCATCGGTATATTACTTGCCCGAGATTCGATCATCGGTATCTCAATACCTAGTTCAATCTCGTTACCGGCAAGTCTCTTTACTCGTTCCGTAATGCATCATCCCACAACTAACTCATTATTTACATTGCTTGCAAGACTTATCGTGATGTGCATTACCGAGAGGGCCCAGAGATACCTCTCCGATAATCGGAGTGACAAATCCTAATCTTGATCTCGGCCAACTCAACAAGTACCATTGGAGACACCTGTAGAGCACCTTTATAATCACCCAGTTATGTTGTGACGTTTGGTAGCACACAAAGTGTTCCTCCGATATTCGGGAGTTGCATAAACTCATAGTCATAGGAACATGTATATGTCGTGAAGAAAGCAATAGCAATATACTAAACGATCAAATGCTAAGCTAACGGATTGGGTCAAGTCAATCACGTCATTCTCTAATAATGTGATCCCATTAATCAAATGACAACTCATGTCTATGGCTAGGAAACTTAACAATCTTTGATTCAACGAGATAGTCAAGTAGAGGCATACTAGTGACACTTTGTTTGTCTATGTATTCACATATGTACTAAGTTTCTGGTTAATACAATTCTAGCATGAATAATAAACATTTATCATGATATAAGGAAATATAAATAACAACATTATTATTGCCTCTAGGGCATATTTCCTTCAGTCTCCCACTTGCACTAGAGTCAATAATCTAGTTCACATTGTCATGTGATTTAACACCAATAGTTCACATCGTCATGTGACCAACACCGAAAGGGTTTACTAGAGTCAATAATCTAGTTCACATCGCTATGTGATTAACACCCAAAGAGTACTAAGGTTTGATCATGTTTTGCTTGTGAGAGAGGTTTAGTCAATGGGTCTGCCACATTCAGATCCGTATGTATTTTGCAAATTTCTATGTCTACAATGCTCTGCACGGAGCTACTTAAGCTAATTGCTCCCACTTTCAATATGCACCCGGATTGTGACTTAGAGTTATCCAGATCGGTGTCAAAGCTTGCATCGACGTAACTCTTTACGTCGAACTCTTTATCACCTCCATAACTGAGAAATATTTCCTTAGTCCTCTAAGGATAATTTTGACCGCTGTCCAGTGATCTACTCCCATATCACTATTGTACTCCCTTGCCAAACTCAGTGTAGGGTATACAATAGATCTGGTACACATCATGGCATACTTTATAGAACCTATGGCTGAGGCATAGGGAATGATTTTCATTCTCTTTCTATCTTCTGCCGTCGTCGGGCTTTGAGTCTTACTCAATTTCACACCTTGTAACACAGGTAAGAACTCTTTCTTTGACTGTTCCATTTTGAACTACTTCAAAATCTTGTCAATGTATGTACTTATTGAAAAAACATATCAAGTGTCTTGGTCTATCTCTATAGATCTTGATGCTCAATATGTAAGCAGCTTCACTGAGATCTTTCTTTGAAAAACTCCTTTCAAATACTCCTTTATGCTTTCCAGAAAATTCTACATTATTTCCAATGAACAATATGTCATTCACATATACTTATCAGAAATGCTGTAGTGCTCCCACTCACTTTCTTGTAAATACAGGCTTCACCGCAAGTCTGTATAAAACTATATGCTTTGATCAACTCATCAAAACGTATATTCCAACTCCGAGATGCTTGCACCAGTCCATAGATGGATCGCTGGAGCTTGCACATTTTGTTAGCACCTTTAGGATCAACAAAACCTTCTGGTTGCATCATATACAACTCTTCTTTATGAAATCCATTAAGGAATGTAGTTTTCACATCCATTTGCCAGATTTCATAAAATGTGGAAATTGCTAACATGATTTGGACGGACTTAAGCATCGCTACGGGTGAGAAGGTCTCATCGTAGTCAACTCCTTGAACTTGTCAAAAACCTTTTGCAACAAGTCGAGCTTTGTAGACAGTAACATTACCGTCAGCGTCACTCTTCTTCTTGAAGATTCATTTATTCTCGATGGCTTGCCGATCATCGGGCATGAACCAAAGTCCACACTTTGTTCTCATACATGGATCCCATCTCAGATTTCATGGCCTCAAGCCATTTGGCGGAATCTGGGCTCATCATCGCTTCCTCATAGTTCGTAGGAGTAACATGACCTCCAGAATAGGATTACCGTACCACTCTGGTGCGGATCTCACTCTGGTTGACCTACGAGGTTCGGTAGTAACTTGATCTGAAGTTACATGATCATCATCATTAGCTTCCTCACTAATTGGTGTAGGAGTCACAGGAACAGATTTCTGTGATGAACTACTTTCCAATGAGGGAGCATGTACAGTTACCTCATCAAGTTCTACTTTCGTCCCACTCACTTATTTCGAGAGAAACTCCTTCTCTAGAAAGGATCCATTCTTAGCAACGAATGTCTTGCCTTCGGATCTGTGATAGAAGGTGTACCCAACTGTCTCCTTTGGGTATAATATGAAGACACATTTCTCCGATTTGGGTGCGAGCTTATCAGGTTGAAGCTTTTTCACGTAAGCATCGCAGCCCCAAACTTTAAGGAATGACAACTTTGGTTTCTTGCCAAACCATAGTGTCGTCTCAACAGATTTAGATGGTGCCCTATTTAACGTGAATGCAACTGTCTCTAATGCATAACCCCAAAACGATAGTGGTAAATCGGTAAGAGACATCATAGATTGCACCATATCTAATAAAGTACGATTACGATGTTCGGACACACCATTACGCTGTGGTGTTCCAGGTGGCGTGAGTTGCGAAACTATTCCGCATTGTTTCAAATGAAGACCAAACTCGTAACTCAAATATTCTCCTCCACAATCAGATCGCATAAACTTTATTTTCTTGTTACGATGATTTTCCACTTCACTCTGAAATTCTTTGAACTTTTCAAATGTTTCAGACTTATGTTTCATCAAGTAGATATACCCATATCTTCTCAAATCATCTGTGAAGGTGAGAAAATAATGATACCCACCGCAAGCCTCAATATTCATCGGACCACATACATCAGTATGTATGATTTCTAACAAATCTGTTGCTCACTCCATTGTACCAGAGAACGGAGTTTTAGTCATCTTGCCCATGAGGCATGGTCCGCAAGTACCAAGTGATTCATAAACAAGTGATTTCAAAAGTCCATCAGAATGGAGTTTCTTCATGCGCTTTACACCAATATGACCCAAACGGCAATGCCACAAAATATGTTGCACTATCATTATCGACTCTGCATCTTTTGGCTTCAATATTATAAATATGTGTATCACTACTATCGAGATCCAATAAACCATTTTCATTGGGTGTATGACCATAGAAGGTTTTATTCATGTAAACAGAACAACAATTATTCTTTAACTTAAGTGAATAACCATATTGCAATAAACATGATCAAATCATATTCATGCTCAACGCAAACACCAAATAACACTTATTTAGGTTCAACTCTAATCCTGAAAGTATAGGGAGTGTGCGATGATGATCATATCAATCTTGGAACTACTTCCAACACACATCGTCACCTCGCCCTTAACTAGTTTTTGTTCATTCTGCAACACCCGTTTCGAGTTACTACTCTTAGTAACTGAACCAGTATCAAATGCTGAGGAGTTGCTATAAACACTAGTAAAGTACACATCAATAACATGTATACCAAATATACCTTTGTTCACTTTGCCATCCTTCTTATCCGCCAAATACTTGGGGCAGTTCTGCTTCCAGTGACCAGTCCCTTTGCAGTAGAAGCACTTAGTCTCAGGCTTAGGTTCAGACTTGGGCTTCTTCACTTGAGCAGCAACTTGCTTGCCGTTCTTCTTGAAGTTCCCATTCTTCCCTTTGCCCTTTTCTTGAAACCAGTGTCTTGTCAACCATCCACACTTGATGTTTTTTTTGATTTCTACCTTCGTCGATTTCAGCATCACGAAGAGCTTGGGAATCGTTTCCGTCATCCCTTGCATATTATAGTTCATCACGAAGTTCTAGTAACTTGGTGATAGTGACTAGAGAATTCTGCCAATCACTATCTTATTTGGAAGATTAACACCCACTTGATTCAAGTGATTGTAGTACTCAGACATTCTGAGCACATGCTCACTAGCTGAGCTATTCTCCTCCATCTTGTAGGCAAAGTACTTGTGAAAGGTCTCATACCTTTCGACATGGGCATGAGTCTGAAATACTAATTTCAACTCTTGGAACATCTCATATGATCCGTGGCGTTTCAAAAACGTCTTTGAAGCCCCGATTCTAGGCCGTAAAGCATGGTGCACTAAACTATCAAGTAGTCATCATATCGAGCTTGCCAAACATTCATAACGTCTGCATTTGCTCCTGCAATCGGTCTGTCACCTAGCGGTCCATCAAGGACATAATTCTTCTGTGCAGCAATGAGGATAATCCTCAGATCATGGATCCAATCCACATCATTGCTACTAACATCTTTCAACTTAGTTTTCTCTAGGAACATATAAAAAAATAAAACAGGGGAGCCAAACGCGAGCTATTGATCTACAACATAGATATGCTAGTACTACCAGGACTAAGTTCATGATAAATTAAAATTCAATTAATCATATTACTTAAGAACTCCCACTTAGATAGACATCCCTCTAATCATCTAAGTGATCATCTGATCCATGTCGGTGACAAAACCGGCGGATCTCGGGTAGGGGGTCCCGAACTGTGCGTCTAAGGCAGATGGTAACGGGAGGCGGGGGACACAATGTTTACCCAGGTTCGGGCCCTCTCGATGGAGGTAATACCCTACTTACTGCTTGATTGATCTTGATGATATGAGTATTACAAGAGTTGATCTACCACGAGATCGTAGAGGCTAAACCCTAGAAGCTAGCCTATGATTATGATTGTTGTTGTCCTACGGACTAAACCCTCCGGTTTATATAGACACCGGAGGGGGCTAGAGTTACACAGAGTCGGTTACAAGGGAGGAGATCTATATATCCGTATTGCCAAGCTTGCCTTCCACGCAAAGGAGAGTCCCATCCGGACACGGGACGAGTCATGAGTCTTGTATCTTCATAGTCCAACAGTCCGGCAGAAGTATATAGTCCGACTGTCCGAGGACCCCCTAATCTAGGACTCCCTTAGTAGCCCCTGAACCGGGCTTCAATGACGATGAGTCTGGCGCATAGATTGTCTTTGGCATTGCAAGGCGGGTTCCTCCTCCGAATACTCCATAGAAGATTCTGAACACAAGGATCGTGTCCGGCTCTGTAAAATGAATTCCACATACCACCATAGAGAGTATAATATTTTCACAAATCTTAATCTGCTGACAACTTTTCATAGCGTGATGTTCTGCCGTGGTTTGGTCATGACGAACCGTTTTTCCCAGCCTGCCACTGCACGTGTTGCGAGGCGGTTTTATTGGCATGTCTTGTCGAAGCAGAGATCGTGTTCCTCTTATCACGGGATTCTCATCAATACGGGTGTGGGTAACCCAACTGCGCCTATTGGCATGACTCCTCGATTTAGGCAAGGTCCAAACGGCCACGTGGAGGACGCTCGGTATTCACCCCCTTTATAAAGGGGCCAAGGCCTGTCCTTTTCTTTTCGCGCTCGATCCTTCCCTTCCCCCACCTCGAATTCAAACACCAGAGGCTCCGGCTAAGCGCTTCGGACCTTCAATCATGTCCGGATCCAACCTTCAAGGACGGTGGATGGCCTCCTCTGTCAAAGAGGAGGACATCAAGAAGCTAAGAGAAGCCAGGTATCCGACCGCTGAAATCTCGCACAGGCTGCCTGCTCCAGGGCATGTCATCCCTACTCCTGAATCCAACGAGAGTGTCATATTTTTCCCCACCACCTCCGAGGGCTAGGCTTTAGTCTTGATCCCTTTGTTGGAGGGCTTATGTTCTTCTACGGGCTCGATTTCCATGATCTGGCTCCGGATTCCATCCTTCACATCTCGTCGTTCAACGTCGTGTGGGAAGCCTTCCTCCGCGTCACCCCACACTTCGGCTTATGGCTCAAGAACTTCAATGTGAAGCCGAGGATGATCGATGGGCGACACGCAGAGTGCGGAGGTGCCATAATAAGCAAAGGCACCGATGCTCCATGGCCAGAGGGTTCCTTACCAGAGATGTCCAACTTATGGCAGCGGGAGTGCTTTTACATCACGGCTCCCCGAAGCACTAAGTGGGCCGCTGCCCCCGCCTTCTGTTCGGGCCCCCCGCCACAACTGGCGTCGTGGGTCAACAAGGGGCTGGACTGGGGGCCAGTTAACGACGTGCCAATACTGCAGAGTCGTATCCGAGATCTCCTCGAGAGAGATGTCAGCCTTGTCAAGGTAATGCAAATCATGCTAGTTCGTCGGGTCCTGCCATGCCAACGTCGACCTCTCCGTATGTGGGAGTTCAACCCGGAAAGACCGCGAACTATTCAGCAATTCTTCAGCGTGACGCTCGAAGGGATGTATGGGTTGTTCTTCGGACCATGAATAAAGTGTCCGGACACCACCGAGGATGCGGGTCTAAACTGCAATCGTCCAAATACCCAGGTAAGTAATTCTGCGGCCGAACACACTATCTTTTTATTTATCACAACATCATTCTGAAAAGTCGCTCTTTGACCAGGACTAGATAAAAAAGGCGAAGATGATCAGGTGTTCGGCTCCCCTTCCCGAAGGCTCACTGGATCCTGTACTAGCCAGGATGCTTGAGTATGCACCTCACCAGGTGCCATCAGAGGAAGATAAAGGGAGGAATAAGGAAACCGAAAGCGGGCTTCACGCATTACTCATCTGAACCAGGGGAATTAGTGTCTCCACGAAGGAGGATAATCGGGGAGAAGAATTTAAAATTCCCTCTCCCCAAGGACGGAAGAGGACCGCCTCTAAAGATTAGGAAATGAGGGTTTCCAAGCGAGGGAAGAAACCTTCGCTAGGGGGTCCTGCCCCGGAGGGCATCCTTACCGCACAGTGCCCGCAAGGGGATCAACCCTCCACCGAGCTGTAAGTGAACAAGAGTACTTTTGGTAAATATATCCTGCTTCATCTCTGAGGACAATAACCGAGACGTATGTCTTGCAGTTCGGATCATAGCCCTTCTCGACGGAGTTCGTCTTCGGGGGATCTTCTTCCGGATATGATGGAGAGCGAAACGGCTCCCCCTGTCTCCTCGCCTCATGAGGCGGATGACCCTGAGGTGTCGTCGTGGAGAATTTCTCCTGATCCACCAAGGCCGGAAGGTAACCCTTCGGCCACCCGAAGTCCGGAGGATTCGGCTCCTAAGGGGAGCAACAGAAAGAATCCGGGACTGCTCGGTGCACAACCGGACGTACTGATGGGACTTCTGGAGCAAGCGACTATCTCAGAGGCACATCGTACTTTAATGGGTACGGTGGTTGAGAGGATTGCATCTGCCGAAAGTGGGTTGCATGAGGCTTTTATGAGCCTGCTAAGAGGTTTTGAGGTACGCAAAGTAATATATATATTTTTTGACGGTACCGCACACGCTAGGTGTGCCCTTATGCAGACAGTAGCCCCTGAGACTCTGGGTGCTGTCCAAAGGCGGCAAACAGAGGATCATAGTCCCAGGTAATGATCATGCTACTTTTATGTGCAGGCGGCTGAGGGTCCGGTGGCTAGCCCGACTGGTGAGTTTGCCGAACTGAAGCGGCAACTTGATGCAGCAGATGCCCACATCGTGCTTGTAAGCAAGCGGCTTGACGAGGCAAAGGGTATGTATTCTCCGGTGGTTTACAGATATTAAGAGGAGCATGCCGCTAGTATCTATAATATGATGTGACTGCACATGGAGCTGCCGCCGTGGAGACCCTTCGGGCGGAGCTTGCCCAATCCAAGGAACAAGCCAGGAGAAGTGATGCGGCCGCCCTTAAGGCGGTCGAAGAATTAAGAGCCGAATGGGCTGCTCATCGCCAGAGCGAAGATAAAATAGCCAAGATGGCTGTTAAGCTGAAGGATGCCGCCGACCGGTATGAGCTTCTCGAAAAGGACAATCAAGCGAAAGCGGCGGACCTGGAGAAAGCCATGGTAGCAGCCAAGGGGACCCGCTCGAAAATCAGAGCGGCGAAGGAGGAGCTTCGTCAAGCCGGTGATATCACGGCTGGGAAGCCCTTTTTGTTGCGGACGAAGTTCGGGGATCCGAAGTATGCCCCTCTGGATCAATTATGGAGTGCTGCAGACGCGTACGTGGACTTGGCAACGAGTGCTTCTGATGCGACTAAATTTTTCAAAGATCAAAAAGATCATGAAGTGGAAAAGTTGTTATGGTCACAGTTCAGCGCTCCAACGCGTCCGCTGCTGCTGAATGAGCAAATGGCTGAGTGGGCTGAGCTCCATAGGTTGTCCGGGCTTACCATGAGGTCTGTCGTGGATCATCTTTGGCCGGAAGGACCAAGGCCGAATAGTTATTTGGGTTTAGTGCAACGATTCCTTGGTGCTGTGCCGCATATCGACGCTGCAAAGAGGTCGGCGTGCATAGAGGGTGCTCGGATGGCTCTTGCCCGTGTTAAGACATACTGGGTAGAGATGGAGGCCACCGCTATTGCAACCCAGAGTCCGGCTGTAGGCCAGGCATCGGCCGAGCACTATTTTGAAGAAGTCCTAGAAGGCGCTCGTTTAATAGAGGCTCAGTGCTCGAAGAGTATCATGTTCTAGTTACATGTAACCCGATTGTAAAAACAATGCTATTAGGATTATAAAGGTTGTGTTTATACTTTTGCCTGAAAGTATTATGATGCCTCCTGTGCGGCCGTTTATGTATGTATATAACCTGAAAGTTTGCAGTCGTCGGCTTCAGCCCCGACGCATGTAATGCGAGGGTGTTCGGAAAAGCGCGTATTCACACTTGATCCAACGTCTTGGTCCATTAAGGAGGTGATAGCGCGGCGAACAAGGCAATCAGACTATATTGCTTTAACACTTTCACTTAGCCATAGGAGTTTGACGGTGGGGCTACTATATAGCCCCTGGTACTTCCGCGTCTATCCGAAGACGGTGCGCGTGCATACATGATCGGGAAACCGGTCCTTCGTTAATGCAGAGGAATCGCGAAGATTCCGATGAGTCATCGAGTGGTTGACCAGTCTCCCGCTGTATCATGATAGTTAGTTTTTGGCTTCTCTACTGAGGTGCTTGTCCGGATGAACCAGGGCACAATCGCAGTAGTTCTCCCAGTGCTACCTTAGCCGAGATAGCGGAACGTAAGGTACCAAAACATGGGAGCCGGGCAAACCCGAGTATTGACCAAAGACATGATTCGGAGCTGATGCATATAAGGCCAAACTCGCGACGCCGAACACTCCCTAAGGTATTCGGTCTTTACAACATATACCGGGCTGGGTAACGCCCTTGATAATGAACCATGAATTTCCAGGTACGTGCATTAGTCTGGCGTGGCGAAATGCCAATAACGCCAGAATCCCTCTCGGTTATGTTTAGTATCCGGAGGGTGTAAAGCAACAAGAGATAGTAAGAAAGGTTTACACAGGGTCTTAATCTAAAAAGAAACCTTTTAGTGGGGCCTTGCTGCACGTCTGCGCCTGTGTCTCCATTGTGCCGTATCTTGGAAGGGTGTAGCACGATTATCATCTGTAAAGGAGAAAAACTCAAGTGAAAGTATTCGTGCAAAAAATTGGTTATTCTTAATAAACCATTAAAATTTAATCTAAATAAGGGCGACCCGAACTGTAGTTCATTTTTACATGCGGGAAGCCCCTAGCGCCACTTATGGGGATATATCCATCAACCCAATCTCAGGTTTATCTGAGCTATTACAGTCAGTGTTGCGCCGGACTCGTCTAGCCGTGTCCGCGGTCTTGACGACAGATCATTTATTCTGGTTGGAGAGGCCAGTCAGTGTTCAGCTGCTAAAGCCGTCACACATTCTTCCATACGCAAGGAACGCTATGCGTTTCCGCTAACTATGATGGTGCCACATGGACCGGGCATCTTAAGCTTAAGATAAGCATAATGCGGTACTGCGTTAAAACGAGCGAAGGCCATTCTTTCGAGTAGTGCTTGATAGCTGCTTCGGAATGGAGCGATGTCGAAGGTTAACTTTTCACTTTGGAAGTTGTCGGGAGAACCGAATACAACCTCTAGTACTAGAGAGCCCGTGCAGCGGGCCTCTGGGCCTGGTATTACTCCTTCAAAGGTAGTATTGCTTTGGTTAATCCTTGTCAGGTCTATCCCCCTTTTGCGGACTGTGTCCTGATATATCAGACTGAGACTACTGTCGCCGTCCATAAGGACTCGGGTGAGATGGTATCCGTTAATTATTGGTTCTAGCACCAAGGTAGCAGATCCTCTGTGCCGGATACTATCCGGGTGATCCCTACGATCGAAAGTGATCGGGCAGGCCGACCAAGGGTTGAATTTGGGGGTGACGGGGTCCACGGCGCATACGTCTCGGAGTGCGCGTTTGCTCCTCCTCTTCATTGCGTGAATCATGTTCACTGTTTTGACCTCTGGCGGGAATTTTTCTGTCCCCCAGTATTTTGCTGGCGAGGCTCATCCTCGTCTTCAATTGGTGTCTCCCTCCCCTTGTGTTCGGCGTTTAGCTTACCGGCCTGCTTGAAAACCCAGCATTCTCTGTTGGTGTGATTCGCAGGTTTGTCGGAGGTGCCATGAAGCTGACATAATCTGTCTAGAATCTTGTTTAGGCTGGATGGTCCATCTCTGCTTCCTTTAAATGGCTTTTTCCGTTGACCGGATCGTGAGCCCCTGAATCCGGCGTTCACCGCCGTGTTGTCTGGGCTGTCTTCATTGTTTCGACGCTTGCTTTTGTTGCGCCGTGGTTTTCCATTGCCATCCCTAACTTCGGATGTTCTTGGGTCGCTGGTGCCGCTATGGCCCAACCAACAATCTTCGCCCGCGTAAAAGCGGGTCATAAGGCTTGTCAGGGCTGCCATTGTCCTTAGTTTTTCCTGGCTGAGGTGTCTGGCGAGCCATTCGTCCTAGACACTATGCTTGAAAGCTGCTAAAGCTTCGACGTCCGGGCAATCGACGATTTGATTCTTCTTAGTGAGGAATCTGTTCCAAAGCTTTCGGGCTGACTCTCCGGGCTGTTGAATTATATGACTTAAATCGTCTGCATCCGGAGGTCGGACATAGGTTCCTTGAAAATTAGCCCTAAAAGCATCCTCAAGCTCTTCCCAACTTCCAATTGAGTTTTCGAGGAGGCTCTTCAGCCAATGCCGAGCTGGTCCTTTCAACTTGAGGGGCAAGTATTTGATGGCGTGGAGATCATCTCCGCGAGCCATATGGATATGAAGTATAAAGTCCTCAATCTAGGCCCCAGGGTCTGTCGTTCCGTCGTACCCCTCTATGTTCACGGGTTTGAATCCCTCTGGGAATTCGTGATCCAGCACCTCATCAGTGAAGCATAGGGGGTGCGCGGCACCCCTGTACTTGGATGTGTCATGACGTTCTGACGGTTGTAGTGTTCGGTTTTGATTCTGTGCGGGAGCGCGCTTCCTAGATCCGTAGATGGACCTGGTCATACCGACATCGTTAGCCGCCCTATCGCGGCCACGGGGTGGTCGATCCGGCTGATTGGCCGTTTTATTTTTCGGCTGTGTGGGCTCTAAAGCCTCATCATCGAATTCAGGCAGCAACTTGCGCTTTGGATAGCTCTTTGTGTGGCGACTGCCACCGTACTTTTCTGCTGTGTCGAGCACTTTGTTCCGTCTACTATTGAGTGTATTTTGTGCGGCCTTGAGCCTTTGTTATTGCTTCTTTAGGCTCCTCGCGGTGGCAAGAAGCCTTCTATGGAGGTTCTCTTGCTCCAAGTGCATTTCCAGGATGATGTGTGCATCGTCGTCCGGACTGTTATCCTCTCCGGAGACAGGTTGATTAGTTTTACCCTCGGCGTCACCGTTGTCGGACGGCAGCTCCGTACTATGTTCGCCGTCCGCTGGCTCATCTTGCTCTGTCACTGGGTCCATGTGGTCATTGTTTCTTCTGGAGTCGACCGGGGTGTTATTTTTTCTTGCGCTGTTGTCGCTGTTTTTGCCGAGGCGGGATTTGGAGCGGCGCCTACACCATCGCTTTGGTTGCTTCTCGAGGGAACTATCCTTCACTGCATCCTTCCGTTCCTCATCGTTGTTTTCTTTGGGTGTATCCACCATATATATATCGTGTGATGAAGTGGCTGTCCAGCGCCCTGTGGGCGGTGGTTCCTGTTCCTCTGCTGCATCGTCGTCCATACCGTCGATGTCTCCGGAGCCGAAATCGAGCATGTCGGTTAAATCATTGACAGTGGCAACTAAGTGGGTGGTGGGTGGGGAACGAATTTCTTCGTCGTCCGCATCCCACTCTAGCCGGACATAGTTCGGCCAAGGGTCTCCTGACAAGGAGAGAGATCTTAATGAGTTTAGCACGTCGCCCAGTGGTGAGTGCTGAAAGATATCCGCGGAGGAAAACTCCATGATCGGTGCCCAATCAGATTCGATTGGCACGGATACAGGCGGTTCGGAGCTCGTGGCCGGGGACGAATCCAAGTGTCCGGCAACACGGGTCTTATAAGAGGTAAAGTCAGTATTCGGCTCTATCACCGCTGCATGCGCGCCCTCCACGGCGGGGTCTATCCACCTTTCCTCGGACGGCACGATCTGCTCCGGATTGAGGGCCGGAGTAGTTGCAGGTGTGATCTCCCGAACACTGTCCGACGGCAGGGCTAAGTCATGCTCGTCGTGACTATGCGGCGCACCTGACATGGGATCGAATCCGTCGAAGATCAAGTCTCCGTGGATGTCGGCAGTATGGTTCAAGTTTCCAAACCTAACCTGATGGCCAGGGGTGTAGCTCTCAATCTGCTTCAGATGGCCAAGCGAGTTGGCCCGCAGTACGAATCCGCCGAATACGAAGATCTGTCCGAGGAGGAAAGCCTCACCCTGGATCGCATCGTTGTCGATGATCGAAGAAGCCATCAAGCCTTTATCGCGACGGCACAGTGGAACTCTCAATGAAAGCACCAATGTCGGTGTCAAAACCGGCGGATCTCGGGTAGGGGGTCCCGAACTGTGTGTCTAAGGCGGATGGTAACAGGAGGTAGGGGACACAATGTTTACCCACGTTCGGGCCCTCTCGATGGAGGTAATACCCTACTTCCTGCTTGATTGATCTTGATGATATGAGTATTACAAGAGTTGATCTACCACGAGATCGTAGAGGCTAAACCCTAGAAGCTAGCCTATGATTACGATTGTTGTTGTCCTACGGACTAAACCCTCTGGTTTATATAGACACCGGAGGGGGCTAGGGTTACACAGAGTCGGTTACAAGGGAGGAGATCTACATATCCGTATTGCCAAGCTTGCCTTCCACACAAAGGAGAGTCCCATCCGGACACGGGACGAAGTCCTGAGTCTTGTATCTTCAAAGTCCAACAGTCCGGCAGAAGTATATAGTCTGGCTGTCCGAGGACCCCCTAATCCAGGACTCCCTCAATCCATATCAACTAAACCATGTCCCATCATCACGTGAGATGGAGTAGTTTTCAATGAACATCACTATGTTGATCATATCTTCTATATGATTCACGCTCGACCTTTCGGTCTCCAGTGTTCCGAGGCCATATCTGCATATGCTAGGCTCGTCAAGTTTAACCCGAGTATTCTGTGTGTGCAAAACTGGCTTGCACCCGTTGCATGTGAACGTAGAGCTTATCACACCCGATCATCATGTGGTGTCTCAGCACGAAGAACTGTCGCAACGGTGCATACTCAGGGAGAACACTTGTACCTTGAAATTTAGTGAGAGATCATCTTATAATGCTACCGTAGAACTAAGTAAAATAAGATGCATAAAAAGATAAACATCACATGCAATCAATATAAGTGATATGATATGGCCAGCATCATCTTGTGCCTTTGATCTCCATGTCCAAAGCACCGTCATGATCACCATCGTCACCGGCGCGACACCTTGATCTCCATCGTAGCATCGTTGTTGTCTCGCCAACTATTGCTTCTACGACTATCGCTACCGCTTAGTGATAAAGTAAAGCAATTACATGGAGATTGCATTTCATACAATAAAGCGACAACCATATGGCTCCTACCAGTTGCCGATAACTGTGTTACAAAACATGATCATCTCATACAATAAAATTTAGCATCATGTCTTGACCATATCACATCACAACATGCCCTCCAAAAACAAGTTAGACGTCCTCTACTTTGTTGTTGCAAGTTTTATGTGGCTGCTACGGGTTGAGGAAGAACCGTTCTTATCTACGCATCAAAACCACAACGATATTTCGTCAAGTATGTGCTGTTTTAACCTTCACAAGGACCGGGCGTAGCCACACTCGATTAAACTAAAGTTGGACAAACTGACACCCGCCAGCTACCTGTGTGCGAAGCACGTCAGTAGAACCAGTTTCGCGTAAGCGAATGTGTAATGTCGGTCCGGGCCGCTTCATCCAACAATACCACCGAATCTAAGTATGACATGCTGGTAAGCAGTATGACTTGTATCGTCCACAAGTCACTTGTGTTCTACTCGTGCATATAACATCTAAGCATAAACCTGACTCTGATACCACTGTTGGGGAACGTAGTAATTTCAAAAAAAATTACGCCCACGCAAGATCATGGTGATGCATAGCAACAAGAGGGAAGAGTGTCGTCGACGTACCCTCGTAGACCGTAAGCGGAAGCATTATGACAATGCGATTGATGTAGTCGTACGTCTTCACGGTCCGACCGATCCCAGTACCGAACGCACGACACCTCCGAGTTCAGCACATGTTCAGCTCGGTGACGTCCCACAAACTCACAATCCGGCAGAGCTTCGAGGGAGAGTTCCGTCAGCACGATGGCGTGATGATGGTGATGATGATGCTACCGACGCAGGGCTTCGCCTAAGCACCGCTACGATATGACCGAGGTGGATTATGGTGGAGGAGGGGACCGCACACGGCTAAAAGATCAATGATCAACTTGTGTGTCTATAGGGTGCCCCGTCCCCCATATATAAAGGAGTGGAGGAGGGGAAGGGCCGGCCCTCTACTATGGCGCGCCCTGGGGAGTCCTACTCCCACCGGGAGTAGGATTCCTCCCCTTCCAAGTAGTAGGAGTAGGAGAGAAGGAAGGGGAAGAGAGAAGAGAACGAAGGAGGGGGTGCCGCCCCTCCCCATAGTCCAATTCGGACTAGGCCTTGGGGGGCCGCGCGGCCTGCCCTAGGCAGCCCCTCTCTCTCTCCCGTAAAGCCCAATAAGGCCCATATACTCCCCGGCGAATTCCCGTAACTCTCTGGTACTCCGATAAATACCCGAATCACTCGGAACCTTTCCGATGTCCAAATATAGTCGTCCAATATATCGATCTTTACGTCTCAACCATTTAGAGACTCCTTGTCATGTCCCCAATCTCATCCGGGACTCCGAACTACCTTTGGTACATCAAAAAACATAAACTCATAATACCGATCGTCACCGAACGTTAAGCGTGCGGACCCTACGGGTTCGAGAACTATGTAGACATGACCGAGACACATCTCTGATCAATAACCAATAGCGGAACCTGGATGCTCATATTGGCTCCTACATATTCTACGAAGATCTTTATTGGTCAAACCGCATAACAACATACGTTGTTCCCTTTGTCATCGGTATGTTACTTGCCTGAGATTCGATCATTGGTATCTCAATACCTAGTTCAATCTCGTTACCGGCAAGTCTCTTTACTCGTTCCATAATGCATCAACCCCGCAACAAACTCATTAGTTACATTGCTTGCAAGGCTAATAGTGATGTGCATTACCGAGAGGGCCCAGAGATATCTCTCCGACAATCGGAGTGACAAATCCTAATCTTGATCTATGCCAACTCAACAAGTACCATTGGAGACACCTGTAGAGCACCTTTATAATCACCCAGTTACGCTGTGACGTTTGGTAGCACACAAAGTGTTCCTCCGGTATTCGGGAGTTGCATAATCTCATAGTCATAGGAACATGTATAAGTCATGAAGAAAGCAATAGCAATATACTAAACGATCAAATGCTAAGCTAACGGAATGGTTCAAGTCAATCACATCATTCTCTAATGATGTGATCCCGTTAATCAAATGACAACTCATGTCTATGGCTAGGAAACTTAACCATCTTTGATTCAACGAGCTAGTCAAGTAGAGGCATACTAGTGACACTTTTTTGTCTATGTATTCACAAGGAAATATAAATAACAACTTTATTATTGCCTCTAGGGCATATTTCCTTCAGCAGCAGCTTTTTCAAAATGCCTTTGTTGGCTGTCATTATTCGAGTGCACCTTCTCTCAAAATGGACACAAAAAATACCACAACATGTCGGGTGCCATTCCAAGATAGAATGCCAAGTTTCATGAATTTCAGACGACTTTTGAATTTATTAGAATTTAAAAATAAAGTACTCAATGTTTTGCTGACAATCAACGGTGCCCTGGTGTTTGAAATTCATTCCCATTTCTTGCACGTGACCTAAGCATGCACCCAAGGACACGGATTTGATTTTCAACCAATATATATGCACTAGAGCATGTGCATGTAGTTCAAATTTGAATTATGCACATAAATGCATTGAAAACTCAGTTAATGCATAAAAATGTCCAAACGAACCCTGAAAAATCACAAAAATTGACACAACACTCCTGTTGTTCTATGTTGACACAAGAAATTTTTTGGAAGCAATAAGAGGCAATGAATATCGTTTCGTCCCTAAAGGTGGTACATTCCCTACCGAAACCATCATGATTATTGTGAGAAACTCTGGTTTGTGAGAAGCATATACCCAAACCTGCCCCAAATGGGACAAAACTTTTACCACGGCATGCTGATGCCGCTCCATGATAGAATGCCAAGTGTCATGAATTTCAGACGAGTTTTGGATTTACTAGAGTTTAAAAATAAAGTATCTCAATGTTTTGGCGGCAATCAACGGTGCCCTGGTGTTTGAAATTCATTCCCATTTCTTGCATGGGACCTAAGATTGCACCCAAGGACCCAGATTTGATTTTTCAACCAATTTATATGCACTGTAGCATGTGCATGTAGTTCAAATTTGAATCATGCACATAAATGCATTGAAAACTTAGTTAATGCATAAAAATGTCCAAACAAACACCGAAAAATCACAAAGATTGACACAACACTCCTGTTGTTCTATGTTGACACGAGAAAGAATTTGAAAGCAATAAGAGGCAATGGATATCGTTTCGTCCCCAAAGGTGGGACGTACCCTACCGAAACCATCATGCTTGTTGTGAGAAGCTCTGGTTTGTGAGAAGCATATACCCAAACCTGCCCCAAATGGGACAAAATTTTTACCACAGCATGTTGATGCCGCTCCATGATAGCATGCGAAGTTTCATGAATTTTAGACGAGTTTTGGATTTACTAGAATTTAAAAACCATGCATCTCAATGTTTTGCCGGCAATCAACAGTGCCCTGGTGTTTGAAGTTCATTCCCATTTCTTTCATGGGACCTAAGCATGTACCCAAGGACACAGTTTTGATTTTTCAACCAATTTATATGCACTGGAGCATGTGCATGTAGTTCAAATTTGAATTATGCACATAAATGCATTGAATACTCAGTTAATGCATAAAAATATCCAAATGAACTCCTAAAAATCACAAAAATTGACACAACGCTGCTGCTGTTCTATGTTGAAACGAGAAATTTTTTGGAAGCAATAAGAGGCAATGGATATCGTTTCGTCCGGAAAGGTGTGACGTTCCCTACCGAAACCACCATGCTTGTTGTGAGAAGATCTGGTTTGTGAGAAGCATATACCCAAACCTGCCCCAAATGGGACAAAAAATTTACCACGGCATGTTGATGCCGTTCCATGATAGCATGCCACTTTCATGAATTGCAGACGAGTTTTGGATTTACTAGAATTTAAAAACTAGTGTCTCAATGTTTGCGGCCGAGTGATAGTGGCAGGGTGTTTAACATTCATTGCCATATCTTGCATGGGACCTAAGCAGGCAGCCAAGGACACGGATTTGAATTTTCAACTAATTTATATGCATTAGAGCATGTGCATGTAGTTCAAATTTGAATTATGCACATGAATGCATAGAAAACTCAGTTAATGTATAAAAATGTCCAAACGAACCCCAAATAATCCCAAAAATTGACACAACACTCCTGTTCTATGTTGACAGTAGGAAAAAATTTGAAATCGAGAAGAGGCAACGGATATCATTTCGTCCAGAAAGGTGAAACGTTCCCTACCAAAACCATCACACTTGTTGTGAGAAGCTTTGGTTTATGAGAAGCTTATACCCAAACCTGCCCCAAATGGGACATAATTTTTACCGCGGCATGTTCATGCCGCTCCCTGATAGCATGCCAAGTTTCATGAAATTCGGACGAATTTTGGATTTACTAGAATTAGAAAAGCAAATACGTCGACGTTTGCCCGAGAGCCACGGTGCTATGGTGTTCGAATTTCATCCCCATTTCTTGCATGGGAGATAAGCATAAACCCATGGACACATATATGATTTTACAACCCATGTTGGTGCACTGGAGCATGTGCATGTAGTTTAATTTTGAATTCTGCACCTGAAAACCAATTTAATGTATAAAATGTTCAAACGAACCCTGAATAATTCCAATTCTTTTACGACACACATATAGTTGCATGTTCACTCCAGATAAAAGGTCTAGCAATTCAAACACCGTCCATTGCCGCTGTGACCCCATTATGTAATTCAAATCAAGATGAAAAATCAAGTAGACCGCACACAGTTTATTATCACCAACCATGTGAGATGCAGCACAAAATATCCTTGAGCACCGTTGGTGTATAGTACACCTATGGCTTACGCGAGAAGGGGCGTCGACTACAGTCCACAGCCGGCGTCTCAAGCACACCAGCTCGCTCCCCAAATATCATTTCATTGTTCAATCGTCGCCGGTGAAAGATGGGCACGTGGACCCGCGTCGTGAGGGCAATTTCGGTGGCCCACTCCGACGAGAGCGCGGTCGCAGCCGCCATGCACGTGCTAACAAGGTGCATGAGCGCGGCCGCAATCTACGATAGGGCGGCAAAGGCAGCCCGAACAGCCACTATTGCTTTTCAGGTGGCGGCAGCAACATCTGCCTCGGGGATAGCAACTGGCGAGAGCTGCACAGCACTTGTCTGTTCCGTAGCAGCGACCTTAGCCCTGATGGAGGCCGCCCACGACCATGTCGAGGCTGCCCATGCCCAGCTCCTGATGGTCACCGCACAAATCGAATGAAGCTTCTCCGACAATGGTCGGCAACCCACGTCCGAAGAGCTGGCAATCTCCTAGAGCGTTCGAGCAGCCGTCCGTTCCTCCGCCACATACCTTGCGACGACGGAGCCCGTCCAAGCCCAGATCGTGTCCGCCCACGCCCAGATCGTGGTGGGCTTTTCCAAAGAGATGGCGGACACGGATGGCGAGATGTTTGCCGAGTATGGTGCAATGGATGCCATGGAGCCCCTTCCCTAGGAGACCGTCGGGCGCGAGCTGGACATGGAGGCGGCGGCGGAGATCGACGAGCACCAGCTACAGTAGTACTCTTTTTTAGTTTAATTAAGAGCGCCGGTCTTTAATTTTTTAGAGTAATGTTTAGGTCAGCTAGCTCTGTTTAATTGCTGAACTTGCTCGATTAAGAAGTGTGGGTGTGCTGTAGTCTCCTTTGTGTACCCAAATTATGCAATGACGTGGATGACCACTGTAACCATGGAAATGCGAACCAAAACTTTGACGTTCAAACTCATCACACACGGTTGAAGCTATCTGAATTGTTTGTGATGTCCACATATCGTACACAGTTCTGAATAAGCGACCGTGTCTGATGACACTTTGCGCGCCAGTTTTTTGGCTGAAGCGGTTCCAAATTTTCGGCTTCCGCGGAAATATCTACCTCCCCTCCCCCTCCCCCTAACCAAAAGCCACATTTCCCCTCTTTCTGCCTTCCTTTCCAAGTTGAAACCTTCACTCCTTGCTTGCAGCGCCGCCTCCTCATCGGCGACCCTCCTTCACGCTGCTCGGCCTCGTCTATCCAAGCAGGAAATCCACACCCAACCCCCATCCTCCTCCTCCTTCCACATCCCACATGCCCCGACCGCCGGCGCGAGCGCGATACCTTCCACCCAAATCACCGACCCCTCTACCAAATAAGCGCCAGCCTAAGCCATGGTGCACGCAGTATAGCCAGGATCTCAAGGAGCATTTGGTAGCGGAGAAGCAAATCATGGCCAAACGCGCGGATGAGGTCGTGATGGCTGCCATTCGTGCCGACCACGAGATCTTGGAGGAGGCATGCTCGGTTTACCCGTTGTGTGTGCTCCTCCTGCCTTTCCTTCACAAATTCTAGTGAATTGTGCTATCTAATTTTACCACGCAATCTCTTGCTCTAGTGTATATGTTCTATATGTCGTGCAATGTGGTGCTCACTTATTAACTGTTTTGTTAATTAGTTGTCTTCTTCAGTTAACTGTTTGGTTCAATTCTGCAAATGTGATGTTCAATTCTTCAGGCTGCAATTTAGTATTGTCTTCCATGTGAGAAAGAAATCGAATTTATCTTTACAAAATACATGAGAAACGAATACAATTGCTATATTTCCAAGTTGTCAAGGATGCTTGGTTTGGTTATACATTGTGCAATGTGGTGCTCAGTTAACGTTCGGTTCATTTGTGTTGTGGTGTTTAGTTAACTGTTTGGTTCAATTCTGCAATGCGATGTTCAATAGTTGTGGGTGCATTCTGTTATTGTATACCATGTGAGGAATAAATTGAATTTGGCTGTAGTAAATACAAGAGAAACAAATACAATTGCTACAATTGGCTGTAGTTAACTGTTTGGTTAACTGTCTGATCTTCTATTAGAAGTATATTATATTGTGCAATGTGGTGCTTAGTAATGTTTGGTTCATTTGTTGTGGTGTTTAGTTAACTGCTTGGTTCAATTCTTCAATGCGATGTCCATTTGTTGTGGGTAGAATTTTGTATTGTTGTGCTTGTGAGGAACAAATCGAATTTGGCTGTAGGTAATACATGAGAAACATATACAAGTGCTATATTTCCTAGTTTTTAATTATGCTTGGTCTAGATAAATGGGTTTTCTGTGTGACTTGAATTAATCTGATGAATCTACAATGTCCTTTTTTTTCATCAACATATTTTATTGATAGCATGCGAACCCTTACTTAACCTGATGACTAACTACCTTATATGTGTTGCAGGGAAACAATGGGAAGCTCTGAGGTTTACAATCGAGGTTAGCACGTGCATGGTCCGTTCTCTAATAGCACATTATTGTACAATTGCAGGAACCATTCTAATATTTTGGTTTTTAACAATTTGGACTTGCACATGTAGGTCCTGCTCTCAGAGGTTTTGACCCACTGTTCGACACGTTTTGCATATGGGGAAATGAGTTTTCCATGAATATCAATCAAATCAAGAAACTCAGAAAGATTGTTAGGATAAAGGAATTAGCGACAAAAAACAACTAGATCTTTGTCTGCACAATGAACAAGACATAAGTTCACTACAAGATGGTACTAACTATTATACCTTGCCTTTTTTTATTCCTTTGCCCCATTTCCAATATAGAGAATATATTTATGCACATCTTTGTTTTCAGGCCTTTCGAAAGCAGTTCACGTATGATTTCCTCTCAAACCACCTCTATGGTCAGGAGGCGAGGAAGGTTTTCATACAACACCCACGGTTCAATATTGAAGTGTTCCTGAAGAGGACGATGGACGGACGGTTAATCATCCACAGGCACTGGCCTAAAGTTGCAAAGACCTTCAACATGAATGAAGGCTCAATATTCGCCTTCCGCTTCAGCAGTTTTCTAGATCAGATGCATCTATCTATATACCGTCTATGATGCTAATTTCGAAAGGTTCTAAATGTTGCATGTAGAACTTGGTGCTGGTGCAGTTGTGTAATGGGGTAGCTGAGTGCTGAAGCTATAACATGTTGTACTCTGATGTATTTCAGTTATGAAATTCTGCTTCCTTAATATGGAAACGAAATATATTGTGTGCTTAATATGAATGTCAATTAGATTAATAAATGGATTATTAATAATAGGGAAATTAGCCTGCTAATGGTGAATCAGCCTGCTAATTGGGTTTTTATATTGCAAACGGTTATTGAAAAAATACCGTGGGCGATGACCTCGGGAAATGCACACAGCTTCTAGGAATAAACCGTGTTGGATCAATGAACAATCACACACGACTTTCTCTTGAAAACTGTTTGCGTTAGGCCACCTTGCGCAAACGTTTATCACATAAAAACTGTGTGTGATGGACAACCTTTGACACACAGTTTCTTCTACGGACCGTGTGTGATATATTCAATAATGCAAACGATTTAACAGGAAAAATTGTGTGTGATGTACCTGTGAAAGGAAACGTTTTCCTTTGGGGTGACTGTGTGAGATGTACATACGAACGGAAACGTTTGGCGGGGACTGGCTGTGTGGGATGTACTTGCGACCGGAAACAATTTCGCCTGTATATTTGTATTTGTTTTAGCTCTACTGTATGTATTTCCGTATTTGAGCGCTCGTCGGTCGCAGACGACCACATTTTGCCGAGCATGTGTGCCAGGAGGGCATATCCCCGACGATTTCTGGGTTGTGTGAGAAGGAACCCCCTATCGCCCACACTCACTTGGCGACGGTTCCAAATGTCGTTGTGGAAAGGGATTAAAAACGCTTATTTAGGACCGACGCGTACAAGTGATTCCTTAATGGATACCTTAAAGAAGAGTTGTATATGATGCAACCAGAAGGTTTTATCGATCCAAAATGTGCTAATAAAGTGTGCAAGCTCCAGCGATCCATCTATGGACTAGTGCAAGCATCTCGGAGTTGGATATATGCTTTGATAAAGTGATCAAAGCATATGGTTTTATACAGACTTACGGTGAAGCCTCTATTTACAAGAAAGTGAGTGGGAGCACTACAACATTTCTGATTAGTATATGTGAATGACATATAGTTGATCAGAAATAATTTTTCTAGAAAGCATAAAGGAGTGTCTGAAAAGAGTTTTTCAAAGAAAGACCTCGGTGAAGCTGCTTACATATTGAGCATCAAGATCTATAGAGATAGAAAGACGCTTGATAATTTTTTTTCAATGAGTACATACCTTGACAAGATTTTGAAGTAGTTGAAAATAGAACAGTCAAAGAAGGAGTTCTTGCCTGTGTTGCAAGGTGTGAAGTTGAGTAAAGACTCAAAACCCGACCACAGCAGAAAATAGAAAGAGAATGAAAATTCATTCCATATGCCTCAGTCATAGGTTCTATGAAGTATGCTATGCTGTTTACTAGACCTATTGTGAACCTCACCATGAGTTTGGCAAGAGGGTACAATAGTGATCCAGGAGTGGATCACTGACAGCGGTCAAAATTATCCTCAGTGGAATAAGGAAATATTTCTCGGTTATGGAGGTGATAAAAGATTTCGTCGTAAAGAGATACGTCGATGCAATCTTTGACACCAATCTGGATGACTCTGAGTCTCGATCTAGATACATATTGAAAGTGGGAGCAATTAGCTAGAGTAGCTCCGTGCAGAGCATTGTAGACATAGAAAATTTGCAAAATACATACGGCTCTGAATGTGGCAGACCCGTTGACTAAATTTCTCTCGCAAGCAAAACATGATCACACCTTATTACTCTTGGGTGTTAATCACATAGCGATGTGAACTAGATTATTGACTCTAGTAAACCCTTTGAGTGTTGGTCACATGACGATGTGAACTATGGGTATTAATCACATAAAGATGTGAACAATTGGTGTTAAATCACATGGCGATGTGAACTAGATTATTGACTCTAGTGCAAGTGGGAGACTGAAGGAAATATGCCCTAGAGGCAATAATAAAGTTATTATTTTATTTCCTTATATCATGATGGGAAACTTGATACATGTGTGAATACATAGACAAAACAAAGTGTCCCTAGTATGCCTCTACTAGTCTAGCACGTTAATCAAAGATGGTTAAGTTTCCTGACCATAGACATGTGTTGTCATTTGATGAACGGGATCACATCATTAGAGAATGATGTGATGGAGAAGACCCATCCGTTAGCTTAGCATTATGATCGTTGAGTTTTATTGCTATTGGTTTCTTCATGACTTATACATGTTTCTCTGACTATGAGATTATGCAACTCCCGAATACCGGAGGAACACCTTGTGTGCTATCAAACATCACAACGTAACTGGGTGATTATAAAGATGCTCTACAGGTGTTTCCGATGGTGTTTGTTGGGTTGGCATAGATCGAGATTAGGATTTGTCACTCCAAGTATCGGAGAGGTATCTCTGGGCCCTCTCAGTAATGCTCATTACTATAAGCCTTGCAAGCAATGTGACTAATGCGTTAGTTGCGGGATGATGCATTACAGAACGAGTAATGAGACTTGTCGGTAACGAGATTGAACTAGGTATGGTGATACCGACGATCGAATCTCGGGCAAGTAACATACCGATGACAAAGGGAACAACGTATGTTGTTATGCAGTTTGACCGATAAAGATCTTCATAGAATATGAAGGAGCCAATATGAGCATGCAGGTTCCGCTATTGGTTATTGACCGGAGATGTGTCTCGGTCATGTCTACATAGTTCTCGAACCTGTAGGGTCCGCACGCTTAACGTTCGATGACGATTTGTATTATGAGTTATGTGATTTGATGACGGAAGCTTGTTCGGAGTCCGGGATGAGAGCACAGACATGACGAGGAGTGTCGAAATGGTCGAGAGGTAAAGATTCATATATTGGAAGGTTGCATTTGGAGATCAGAATGGTTCCGAGTGGTTCGGGCATTTTTCCGGAGTACCGGGAGGTTACCGAAACCCCCCGGGAGAAGTTCTGGGCCTTATGGGCCATAAGAGGGAAGCACACCAGCCCACAAGGGGCTGGTGCGCCCCCCTCTGGCAGGAGGCCGATTAGGACTAGGAGAAGGGGGCCTGCCCCCCTTCCTTTACCTTCTCCCTTCCCCCTTTCCTACTCCGTGTGGGAGGTGGAATCCTACTAGGACTAGGGAGTCCTAGTAGGACTCCACACCTTGGCGCGCCCCCTAGGGTCGGTTGCCTCTCCCTCTCCCTCCTTTATATACGGAGGCAGGGGCACCCCATAGACACACAAGTTGATCTTTTAGCCATGTGCGGTGCCCCCCTCCATAGTTACACACACTACAAAAAAATAGGTGTTTGTCACAGTAGGTCACGTTTTCTGTCATGCATGTACATCTATGACAAATTTATGGCAGAATCAAGATAGTCATACATGTGCTGTCGTAGAAGTGTTCCATGACATTATGAAAATTATCATCACGGAAATGTCCACTTCCATGACAATAATTCGCGCGTCACAGAAGTGCTTTCGTCAAGGGTGACCGACACGTGGCATCCACCATAACGGAACGCCGTTAAGCTATCGGGTCCGGTTTTGGATCCGATAACCCGTTAACAGCCCCGACCAATGGGGATTTTCCACGTGTAAAATCTTCATTGGCTGGAGGAAACACGTGTCGGCTCACCATTGGGACAGATGTCATCCACTCATTGGACCCAAAGCGCCTATGATATGTCGACACGTGGCAAGGCCCAACAGAGGCCCAATCCTGTGAAAAGGACGACCCGTTTGACTTGGTCAAAAGGTGGCGGGCCGGCCCACGACAAGCCTATTAATGGCATGTTCGCATATAGCCCATTTACAGCCCGCTAACCCCGGGCCCGTTTACAGCCTATCCGAATTAGGCCCAGTAGCGTCATCTGGGTCGTCCAATATAATTCCAGCCCATTTTAACTTCCGGCCCATGTATGGCCCATGACGTCTTTCGGCCCATATGAGGCCCTTATTACTCTCAGCCCATTAGTGGCCCGTGGTAAAACTGGCTCGTAATGAACAGTGTATCACTTTATACCCATTAACGACACGTGGTGAAACTGGCCCGTAATGAACAGTGTATCACTTTACACCCATTAACGACCCATTATTCCGTTGGGCTATTTCCAGCCCATGTTATCTTTCAGCCTTCTCGGGGCCCATTTATTCTTGGGCTCATTTCCACATTCGTTTACTTACGGCCCGTTACTGTCATTTTCTGCTTGTGGGCCAAATTCAGCCTGTGGTTAGAGTCAGCCCGTTATTGGCCCGTTAATACGTTGGGCCGTTTTCATAGCGTCATCAAAATACGGCCGATTAATGACGGCCCGTTATGGTCGGCCCATGAATAGACGATTTCAACTCTAGCCCATTTACGGCCATAATGTGGTCTGTTATTGGCCCATGTTTGGCCAACTGATCATAAGCCCGTAGAAGGCCCATTGATGATACGGCCCATAGAAGGCCCATTGTGTCTACGGCCTGTATAAGGCCCATTGTTTCTATGCCACGTAGAAGGCCCATTGTTTCTACGGCCCTTCGAAGGCCCATTGTTTCTACGGCCCGTAGGAGGCCCATGTTAACTACAGCCGGTGGGGATCAAAGTTCGCCACCAGTGCAAATATAGGGAACACCCTACACTATACAAAAATGGCTTGCTGTTTTCTTCAGCCGGTGGCTGCACGTTAACAAAGTTTGTATCACGCTAAAACAAATTACAACTATAAAACAAAAGGAAGGTTGGCATAAAAGTTAACAGTCTAGCAGATAAATGCACCAGAAGCTCAGTTCATTTGACCTGACTATTACGTTTTCATGTTGTATTGTCGATGGAGCACCATAACCTTCGCCTTCAGTTCTCCTAGGCTCCTGAACAACATAGCAAATGTCTGATAGTATGGTTTCAAAACCATGCATATCTTGACAACATCGAACAATGTCTCTCCTTGTTTCACAAAGGGTCTCTGTTAGGGAATGGACTTGTGTCTGGAGCGCAGACACAACATTGTTTTGAGCTTGCATATCTTGATCATGAGGTAGTTTGGACGAGATTGCCTTAACAACCAAGCCAGTATTACGCAGGAACGTGCTTTTGGCACTGTTAGTGGATAGGTACGGACCCACTGTAGCAAGAGCTGACATTGCGGTTATAGTTGCCTTGCCACCTTCAGAAGGTGGCGGTTCCACCATTTTTTCCATAGCTCGTTGAAAAGTTGTGGTTTTACATTAGTAGTACCAGAACAGAAGATATTAAGGAGGCGGCAAAACCAAACAAAATAGCTTTGGTCTATATACAGAACTTATTCCGGTGAACCCATGTAAAATAAAAGTTGTATTTTATTGCAAAGTACATAATAAAACCAGGTTCCAAACATATGACCATGTACCATCGCTAATGTATTGTCTATTTCTTCACATTGTATTGAGGGCTAAGGATAAAGAGACGAAGTTTATAATACGGTAAGCATAGTATGACATCATTCATATCACAAAACAACTAAGAACAGACAAACAGGCAATTGTAACATTGTGTGGGCAAGTCCAGCACGGAACTAGATTACATGTCAAGATCAAAGGAACATCACTCCTATCTTATAAACCTTGTAAGGTGCAATGATACACTAAGACAATTGTGTATAAAATTGAAAAGAGTAATAGGCATTGGCTGCAAACCATGCAGTTCAAGGCACAAGTCAGAGTAAGTAGTAGTTAAAAGGTATGAGGATTAAGGACTTACAACAGCGGCTTTGACTGGTGTAGTCATGCCCTTCTTCTTGCTGGTGTGACAGTCCTTGAAGATTTCCACAACATTTGGTTCAGGTACTTTTTGGTCCTTGCGGGCTTTCCTCTGCATTTGGAACAAGTCAATCTAGATCTGATAATATGGTACAGCGAAAAGAGTGAAACAGCAGCTAATTACAAGATCCTCGCAGTGTGCAATATAGCTACGAGATCCTGTCGTCTGTTGGAATTTCACTTTCGTATGGTTGGCCTTGTTCTTTGAACAGTTCACCTACAAGAAGATAGATTTGTGTGGCACATGCGTAAATAGGAATTCAACATGTGATCTGATGACATATATATAATGTACCTGATACTTCGGATCAGACCAGTGTTTAACGAGGCCTCTCGAGTCTTCATCAGATATATTTTCCACTGGAGATGTTTGGGCAAGTTCACTGTTAGCCTTGCCTTCAAAGTGAGTTTTCGTCAAGTTATACTGATATTGTCGCAGAGCAGACTTGAAAACATGGGTGCAAGCTTGTCTGGTTGCATCATCTTGGCTATCTGACTTGAACCTCATCTGTTGAAAATTATGGGAGTCTCATTATCAGCAACCTAGAAAGTATTGGACAGAGCAAGACGGTATTACTAGTTTCCATACATAACCATACTTACAGATAAATGGTCGAGGAAGGTGTTGAACTGGGTTTCGTCTTTGTCATTCCTGTACTGAATCCATGTTGGGAGGATACGTACATGACACCTAACAACAACCGCTGCCTCTGATACTAACTTGGCTGACTCTGTAGCATCACGTGGCCTTTTTAAACCTGCCTCAAAATGGATCTCCATTCTTCCTCCTCTAGATTTAGTTAACCTATCGAGCATTATCCCTGATGTATGTTTCCTCTTGCGCCTAGGTGCTAGTCCAACAACAAACATAGGAAGTGTTAGTGTACATCAAACTGTGAGACTACATATAAAGAAGCACGCAACTGTAAGTTGACTCCAGCAACTACCTTCTTGCTGTTGAAGCTCACAAAGTTCATCTGATCTTGCCAACTCATCATGTGTCAAGAGTGCTTTGGAAGTAGTGTCAGGTGGCAAGGGAGCTTGGGAACGTGCTACTAGCTGAGTTGACCAACAAGTAAATCGTGCAGCTGGTAGTACTGTGGAAGGTGTTGCAACAACTAGGGTTGTCTCTGCTTGTTTGGTGGCAGCTATTTGTTTCTGTTTGGCTTGTTCTGCAGCTCATGTAGCACGGGATACCCTGTCGGTACAATTTTCTGCTGGACTTTGACCTTCTATTGCACCATCAGTACCAGCAGAATCTGCTGGATTGTTCCGCTTCCCATTCCTTGTCGTTCTGTCTTGCTTCCTCTTTCTTTGTGCCATGTTAAGTCAAGCCGACAAGAAAAATGAATAACAATTTAGTTCTTCAGAACAAATGTACTTTGATGTAAGAACATGGTGTGATAGACAGATATTGTATGTTCTAGAAACAGGAACACGTGTCTTAGTCACAAGTATAATGTGTAAAGTAAGAAGATGAAATTAAAAAAATAGAAGCAATACAAGCTAGACATCATACATAACATGCAACCACATATAACAGTGCCAAGTTAGAGGGAGCACCTGTGATGGTGCACTAGGGGACACGTGCTCATCACCAACACAGCTACGTTGAGTGTCTATGCATGTGTTGTCTCGGAAATCATCTTGGGGGGATGGAGGAGTAGAATCTGTAGAGGCCCTCCATTTGGAAGGAGCACCTTCATCCGCTGCCTTGCTAACTTCCTTCCGCTTTATTGATTTTGAATTGTCAAGTAAAACCGACAAGAAAAAGCAATAAAATTCACTCTTCAGAACTCATTCGTGCATGTTACTGACAATCACTACTTTGATGTAAGGAAAACACATGATTCCAGGATGGAATAATACGAAAAATAGGACGGCATGGCATATTCACAACTGTTTGTGTAAACTAAGCAGAAACCATTTCACCAAATAAGAAGCAATGCAAGCTAGACACCACGTGAAAGATACAACCAATATGACTCTGCCAAGTTAAAAGTGTCCCATCATAAATGGCATTTCAACAAATTAGATGCAGCGCATGCTATAAATCATATCAAAGATGCAACTAATATCACACTGCATATACTGAACGTGTCGCGTCATATTGATTTATGCGGGATACAAAAAAACAATAGTTTTATGTGAGGACATGCTTAATAAACAGATGTACTATGTACTAAATATAGGAAGGCATGTCACATTAACAGGTATAATGTATAAGCTAAGCAGAATAGCACATGCAGTTTAACCAGATTGGAAGAATTACAATCTAGACACCATATGGAACATGCAACCACATATCACGCTGCCAAGTTAGAGCAAGCACCTGCGATGCTAGTGTAGGGGAAATGCGGTAATCAACTACAGAGCTACGTTTACTATCTTCATCTAGCCTTGCTGTTTCTTGAGAATCATGTCGGGAGGCTGACGCTGCATTCTTTAAATGAGGAGTAATCCACTTGCCTGACTGCCTCATCATAAGTGATTGATGAGGGATACACAAGAACATTAGTTTGATGTAAGAACATGGTTAATACATAGATGTACTAGTATGTACCAAAAACAGAAAGGCATGTCATATTCAAAGGTATAATGTGTAAGCTAAGCAGATGCAATTTAACCAAATTGGAAGCAATACAAGCTAGACATCCGGCTGGAGTGGTGAGCATGATCATCGAGGACCTGAGAGCCCGGTGGGAGGCAGGCTGCTTCGCCACCATCGCGGCTTTTTAGTTGGCTTCCAGGTGATGCCTCTCTTTGCTGGGCTTGTCACTGGCTTGGCCAGTGCCCTAACTAGCTATTTGTCTTCTGGTGCTCACGGGATGGTGGTTCACGTAAAAAATATCTTTCCTTATCTTAATAAAGACCGACTTCGGCCTTTCGAATACAAGCTAGACACCATATGGAACATGAAACCACATATGACACCACGAAGTTAAAGCAAGCACCTGGGATGGTGGTTCATTGCGAGCGAGGTCATCAACTCCAGAGCTACCTTTACCATCTCCATCTGCTGACACTGCACCTATTATAAGGCTGAAACGTGTCTAACCTATCCGCGTACGACGCTGGAGCGACTTCTCTCTTTTCTTTTTTGCTTCTCTCATAGCAACAGAGTCTGAAATACCCTTGCATAAAAACACAATAGTGAGAGTATGGGTGAAGTGTGTGCAGAACTAGTGCACTGTAAAAGTAGCAGATAGCAGGTGGCTGAAAAATAAATGACAGGAGACATATGATAGCTCTACAACATTGCATGGCAAACAAAATTAGATTCTACTCCGTATGATTTTGTAATATATGAGCACAGGAAATGCAGGTACTCCTCCAGCACACCACCACATGTGGTCATATCAAGATAACAGTCGACTGAAAATAAAGAGGTCGGTCGATTTTTTAATGAACCGTCTGATCTATAAGGAACGGGCAGATGGCCTTCGTCTACCTCCCGCCAGTCACTATTGATGATCTTTCTCGAACTGCCAACGACCACCGGCCCAGACCCCTGCCTCCGCCGCCCCACCCTCCCCTCGACACACCACCGCCGTGCTTGGTAGCGCCCCCAGGCCATCCCTTTAATCCCGGCTGACCTCCAGATCGGGCGCCAGTAACTCTAGGCCCCACACGCCCCTAAGATAAACACGGAGGCGCTGCTTCCTCGGCGTAATAGGCGGACTAGCGCCTGTTATGCCGGGAATGCTTCCGTCAATTGGGAATCAACTGACCAGGAATTGAAATTCAGGGGGGCGATGGACCTCTAGCTAAGGTGAAATAGTATATGAGGAGAAACCTTGTGCATTGCGAGTTACTAGGAACATCTAGTATCAAGAAGAAGCGGTCAACTAGTGTCTTCTGTGGGATGAATACCGTGCAAGCAGACACATAAGATTTGCACGAATAAGGGAAGAGGAGTACCATTTTCAGTTGCCGGTGTGGTTGCCTCCACATGTCGCGCCGATCTTCTTCTTTTTTCTGGGGAAACCGATGTTCTAGGGGGTGCAGGCTTGGACGAACCCATGGCCAAATTGTTGACTGTGTTGCCATGGCCGTATGTCGGCGGAGGGGAAGCAAATCTGAGGCGGCGAAGGACGGCGTATCAGGAACAGCTCCGGTGCGGTGGAGGGCGGCGAAGTTGGAGCGGCAGCGATGAGGCGCAGGATGGCGTGGTTGAACTGGCTCGGGTACGGATGGCTCGGCCTCGGCTTCAACTACTAGCCGTGGAGGGCGTTGCGGTTGAGGTTGCGGTGGACGACGACGTCGGGGTAGCGGCTCCGGCTTGATGGAGGAGGGCGGCGGTTGATGGGTGGAATGGGGTGGCGGACGGAGGACGCCGGGGTTTCGCGGCTAGTGGAGAGGTAGTTTTTGTGCCCACGGAGTACGAATGGGGAATCGGACGGGTGGTCGGGGGGAGGGGGAGAACCATGTTTCAGTCTGGGACGCGCTTGTTTTTGGCTTTTGATGGGACGCGCTTGTTTGAAATTTGGGGAAAGTACAAACTTTGCCCCCTCTTAAATTTTGGACCTACTGCGGGTCGGGGGTAGGATGGTAATCCCAGGTGTCCCAAATAGTGGGCGGGAGCGATTTCGGCCGCCCGCATGTGTGCTTAGGCGGCCATTGTGTATGAATGTTTTTCGGAGGCGGTTGCGTGGCGTCTAGATGAAGCTAGAAACCTACCCCGGTTTAGACCTTTGGACGTCGGGCCGGTAGGTTTCACGGGTCGGAGTTATTAGAAAATTAATTTCCTTGTGCTAGCAAACATTGGTCTCACGCGGTTTCGGGCGAGTAGAGGCTCTTTTGGCGCTTCGTTCGAAATTTTGAAACACAAGCATTCACGTTTAGAGTACTCTTGAACTTTGAGGATTGACCTAAATAGACAACGTTAAATTTGACCTTGTATGTTTGAAAACCTCATTAAACTATCCGCTTCTTTTTGAAATTTTGACACTTGTAAATCCTATAACAACGATTATTTTGGAATGGAGGAGCTAAATTAGAATCTATTTTGTACACGACTACATATGCTATTATGTACAAAATCAGAGCAAAGATTGGTGCCCCCATAATTTAGGTATGATTTACAAATGCCATGATATCAAATTCAAATAATTGTATGGACTTCATGTTGAATTCGATTTTTTAAACCACCTTAAGTTGAATTCAAATGTATGCTAGGTAGCTATTTATAATGTTCATTGTGTAACTTTCGTATGTATAATGTGCTTTACACACACAACATGAACTATACTCACGTTTATACTCGATTGCTAAAGTGATGCATTGTCTGGAGTTCAAAATACTAACTATGTGGATCAACTGTGTCGAATAATAACATAGACATGCTCAAATTCAATAGAATCTAGATGTCTGATGGATCAATGACCGTTCCTTACGCGAATTGCAAATGTCATGATCCCATCCTAATATTTGGATACAATTTATATCTTTAATCAATGTGTACAACAGTCTTCTACGTGTAGTTTCACTCTCCATCGGTGGTCTCTCACACATGCTCACACACTCTCTCCCGAGGTGTCTTTCTCGCACACATGCTCTCGATATAACCCTCCCTCCCTCTCGTAACCATTTACGACTGTTTTCACTAACCTTTATCACAAGCACTCTTCCTATCGCAAGCATACACACACACAATCCCATCGACCCTTTCTATATACATAGACCTGCCTACGTGTCTCCTGTACGCACATTATCTTTAGGCCTGTCTCTCACCCATTGTCTCACACCTCTCTTCCTAATCGACGAGTATGATTCTAGCAGAGCATTATGTAGGATTGTAACACCCCGGTAGTTAAGCTATAGTAACCACACACTAACGGTGCCATGTCATCGCAATTAAATGTCTAAACCTCACTTTCGTCCAAACCGAATTCAAATTCAAATTGAAAAAAAGTCAAATTTTTATTTCTTCAAACGGTAAAACAAAAATGTCCGCTGGGTTGCAAAAATTCACTAACAATTTTCCTGGAAGAAACCAACATTTTATGAGTAATTAAAAATGCCCTTAAACTAATTAAAATTGGACCAACAACTTTTAATTGATCCTTCTCAATTTAAATAAATATTTGCACATTTCAAAATAACTTGGAACTTGTCGTGCTAGCTCATAGCATTACATAGTATTTATGTGTCAAGATTCATCTACAACTAAAATTATTTGCTACTGAAAGCGGAGGCCAAACAGTAAATAAAATAGAAAAAAGAAAAAAGAAGAAAAAGGTAAAGCAGAAAATAGCAAATAGCAAAGCCTCACTAGGCACTTTGGCCCGTGTAGAGGCAGAAAAGGGCCCAGCCCACACCCCCCCTCCCACTTGTCTCCTTCCTCCTGCTACAGGAGGCAGAGGAGGCCGTGACGGCCATCCGACATGGCCGCCGGCCACGCGTCGGCATCCGAGCCACCTTGCCCGTCTACAAGACCTCGCTCGACGCTGTGGTTGAACCCTAGCCCGCACTCTCCCCCCCCTCGCGCCGCTCTCTTCCCTAGAACACTCGACCGACGCCATCATCGCCATGGCCGCCGTCGCCCTCGCGCCCATCGAGCTCCCTGGCGCCTGGGAGTGTGACCTTCTGCTTCATCTACGATGACTACTTCGCTTGCGAGGAGCAGATCGATCAGAGCCACAACATTGCAAGGGATCGACCTCAACTTTGTCTTCGGCCACGGAGCTCCGCCGCTTCAATCCGTCCCCCTCGACCTTCCCCCGGCTTCTTCGAGCTCTCCCCCGGAACCGCGGTGCGCTCATCTCCCCGTTCCCCTTGGTTGCCCCTCGATTAGTCGCCGTAGGTGGCCGTTCCACCGCCGAGGCTGGAGCTTCGCTCGCGCGCCCTTGGCCACGCTCGTCACGCCTCTGGCCGCGACCGGTTGTACCCAGCCATGCCCCCACACGCGCTCCCACACCGCCGGCCGCCTGCCACTGCCGTCGCGCCCTACTCCCCTCGAGCACGTGCGCCCGCTGCCATCGCTAGCTGCTGCTGCTCCCGTCGCCGTTGCGTGCAGGCCATGGCCTCGACCGCGCCCCCGCTCGCTGCTTCTTCCCCCACGCCAGACCTCCCGGCCGCGCGCCCGCGCTCCCCCTGGCCCGCCCGCCTGCAGCTTCGCCGGCAGACGCCCGCTGCCTCTGGTGCCCCGGCCCGGCCTCGCCCTACCCCAGCCGGTGCCCTGCCCGCCTGTGACCCTCTGGGTTCCGCGGTGCACGCAAACGGGCGCCCACGCCCGCACCCAATAGCGCCCGCCCGGTGGCTCTGGGCCACTGCCCAGGGGCCCACGCCCCTGTCATCCAATAAAAAAAAAGAGGTCTAAAATAAAATAAAAATAATTATAAATTAATTAGTTAATTAATTAATTTAAAAGTTAATTAACTTAATTAACTAATTGTTTAAACTGTAGTTAGTTAGGTGAGTCTATGACAGGGGGGCTCGCGCCCCCTGTTGACCAGTCAAACGTTGACTGGTCAACTGGGTCCCCCTGGCCCACTTGTCATCCTCTGTGTGCACTTTTGTGTACACAGAGCTGGGTACCCGTAGCAATTTGTTGTTTATTTTCGAATTAAAATAAATTTAGAAAATGTTTAAATCTTTGAAAAATCATAGAAAATAATCCGTAGCTCGGATGAAAATATTTTGTACATGAAAGTTGCTCAGAACGACGAGACGAATTTGAATATGCAGTCCGTTCGTTCGCCACACGCCCCTAGCATAGCGAACATGCAATCGTCCCCCTCCGTTTCATCTGCCCGAAAACGTGAAACACCTGGAATACTTTCCCAGAAGTTTTTCTCCTTCGCCAGAAGCCCCTAGTACTGCGTTAGGTCACCTCTAGCACTGTGTATTACCATGTTACGCTTTGTGATGCTTTGATTGCTCCGTTATTTATTGTATTCCCCCTCCGTTACTTCTTTCCGGCAGACCCCGAGACTGCCGGCGGCCCCGAGTTCGACTACGGTGTTGACGACCCCTCCTTCTTGCCAGAGCAACCAGGCAAGCCCCCTCCCCCTTGATCACCAGATATCGCCTATTCCTTCTCTATACTACTTGCATTAGAGTAGTGTAACATGTTACTGCTTTCAGTTAATCCTATTCTGCTGCATAGCCTGTCATTGTTGCTACAGTTGTTACCCTTACCTGCTATCCTACTGCTTAGTATAGGATGCTAGTGTTCCATCACTGTCCCTACACTCTTGTCCGTCTGCCATGCTATACTATCGGGCCGTAATCACTTCGGGAGGTGATCACGGGTATATACTATATACTTTATATACATGACACATGTGGTGACTAAAGTCGGGTCAGCTCGTTGAGTACCCGCAAGTGATTCTGATGAGGGGGCTGAAAGGACAGGTGGCTCCATCCCGGTAGAGGTGGGCCTAGGTTCCTGACAGCCCCCGACTGTTACTTTGTGGCAGAGCGACAGGGCAGGTTGAGACCACCTAGGAGAGAGGTGGGCCTGGCCCTGGTCGGCGTTCGCGGTTACTTTAAAATAACACGCTTAACGAGTTCTTGGTATTTGATCTGAGTCTGGCCATTTGGTCTACACGCACTAACCAACTACGCGGGAACAGTTATGGGCACTCGACGTCGTGGTATCAGCCGAAGCCTTCGTGACGTCAGCGACGGAGCGGCGCGCGCCGGATTGGACTGGAACGCCTGCTAGGCTAGGTCTGCTTCCGGCCGCCCTTGCAACGTGCAGGTGTGCAATGGGCGATGGGCCCAGACCCCTGCGCCATAGGATTTAGACCGGCGTGCTGACCTCTCTGTAGTGCCTAGGTGGGGCTGCGACATGTTGATCTTCCGAGGCCGGGCATGACCCAGGAAAGTGTGTCCGGCCAAATGGGATCGAGCGTGTTGGGTTATGTGGTGCACCCTTGCAGGGAAGTTTATCTATTCGAATAGACGCGTCCCTCGGTAAAAGGACGACCCAGAGTTGCACCTTGACCTTATGACAACTAGAACCGGATACTTAATAAAACACACCCTTCCAAGTGCCAGATACAACCTGGTGATCGCTCTCTAACAGGGCGACGAGGAGGGGATCGCCGGGTAGGATTATGCTATGCGATGCTACTTGGAGGACTTCAATCTACTCTCTTCTACATGCTGCAAGATGGAGGCTGCCAGAAGCGTAGTCTTCGACAGGATTAGCTATCCCCCTCTTATTCTGGCATTCTGCAGTTCAGTCCACTAATATGGCCCTTTACACATATACCCATGCATATGTAGTGTAGCTCCTTGCTTGCGAGTACTTTGGATGAGTACTCACGGTTGCTTTTCTCCCTCTTTTCCCCCTTTCCTTTCTACCTGGTTGTCGCAACCAGATGCTGGAGCCCAGGAGCCAGACGCCACCGTCGACGACGACTCCTACTACACCGGAGGTGCCTACTACTACATTCAGGCTGCTGACGACGACCAGGAGTAGTTTAGGAGGATCCCAGGCATGAGGCTTGCGCCTCTTTAGATCTGTATCTCAGTTTGTGCTAGCCTTCTTAAGGCAAACTTGTTTAACTTATGTCTGTACTCAGATATTGTTGCTTCCGCTGACTCGTCTATGATCGAGCACTTGTATTCGAGCCCTCGAGGCCCCCGGCTTGTATTATGATGCTTGTATGACTTATTTATGTTTTTAGTGTTGTGTTGTGATATCTTCACGTGAGTCCCTGATCTTGATCGTACACGTTTACGTGCATGATTAGTGTACGATTGAATCGGGGGTGTCACATAGACATGCTCAAATTCAATAGAATCTAGATGTCTGATGGATCAATGACCGTTCCTTACGCGAATTGCAAATGTCATGATCCCATCCTAATATTTGGATACAATTTATATCTTTAATCAATGTTTACAGCAGTCTTGTACGTGTAGCTTCACTCTCCATCGGTGGTCTCTCACACATGCTCACACACTCTCTCCCGAGGTGTCTTCCTCGCACACATGCTCTCGATATAACCCTCCCTCCCTCTCGTAACCATTTACGACTGTTTTCACTAACCTTTATCACAAGCACTCTTCCTCTCGCTAGCATACACACGCACAATCCCCATCGACCCTTTCTATATACATAGACCTGCCTACGTGTCTCCTGCACGCACATTATCTTTAGGCCTGTCTCTCACGCATTGTCTCACACCTCTCTTCCTAATCGACGAGTATGATTCTAGCAGAGCATTATGTAGGATGCCCCTTAAAAGTTAGGTTGGATGAATAGTAATATCAGAGATAAAGGGGTTACCTTAGTCCGAGAACCTAGGGTTACAAATCCTAGCCGGCTTTGTCAGTGGACATAGAGTCCTTCACAATTATGCTATCTTTGTCTTGTACGACTAGTCATCCATGGGTCTCCCTAAATGCGTCACGGGCCGACCAATGTGGCGCAGGACGGAACCGAACGAAGGGCCTCACCTCGACCCACCAGACCTCACGCGGTGACACACCCTCTGCCCCCACGTCTCGTTATCTTCTCACACCCACACATACCAACACAGACACCACACACAAAAAATATATTCTCTTGGTGCCTCTATCCACTCCCCCCTTGCATATACACACTCAAGGGAATCTCTCGTCGTGACGTCATATTCGTCTCTCTCTCTCTAGACCACTCTCATTTCCCGTGCTATCTCTCCCACGCCCCCACCTGTCGGCCCCTCTATCCATGCCTCTCTCGCATACGTAATACACACACATACCTCTCTAGGCCCTGCCAAATGCATCAATTACACATTCACACATGTTACATCACGTACCCCATTGATCTAAAAAGCCCTCTCTTCACGTTTATTTCGCATACAACATTCCTTTTGAATAAAGTGTGGACAAAAATATATTTTAGAATTTCTACATATATACAACATTACAAAGTTATATGGAGGAGTATGAACGCTTGCATTGCATGGTGCCCACAATGAAATTTGTTCCGCACTGTGAATTTGTATATTTTTATACTATATATAAAGTTAGTCATAATAAAGAGAAACGAAGAGCATCTCTCTCTCCATCGCATACCCCTCCTCTACGCCCCTTTCACGTACACACACAAACTATCTCCAGGTCCTCTAAAAGTAAGCCCCCAGCACATTCACGCATGTTTCATCTTTCTCTCGCGATATATACAGTGACGATCATTGTATTTGAAGCGAAAGCACGATATGTACATTGGACTTCAGAATCCACTCATTACGGTCACCATTTACATTTTATGGTTATTATATAGTCACGGGCTCACCGTACAGGTCTGTATTTGCTCAAGACACGACTAGTTGACCAGTTAAACGCTCCACGTGGCACCTCTAGTGTTGCATCACATTATCTCACTACCATCGGGCCCACCTGTCGGCTTGTAGCTACTCTACATCTACACTCTTATAAAATACTAGCAAGATGCCTATGCGTTGCACGGAACATCAAGATGCATTTGTATGAGTAGTTTATCTTGTGGGAGAAAATGATGAACAAGGGAAGGCCTTATTTGCAAGTGTGGAGAGGGGTGTGGATATCTTTTTGCAAAATTGCCATAGTTTCCTTCCTATCCGTCAGATATAGATCGGACGACCTATATTGCAGGATGGCAGGCACACGATCATCACTAACTATGCTTTTTATAAGAGTAGGGATAAAATACACTCTTATAAAAAAACAGAGTTGGTGATGATGGTGTGCCTGCCATCCTGCAATATAGGCCGTCCGATTTATATCTGACGGACAGGAGATAACTATGACAATTTTGCAAAAAGGTACCCACACACCTCTCCACATTTGAAAATAAGGCCTTCCCTCATTCATCCTTTTCTCTCACAAGATAAACTAGTCATACAAATGCATCTTGATGTTACGTGCAACGCATGGGCTTTTTGCTAGTAAGAATGAAAACAAACGACAAAAAAATATTGGGCGGTGGTTCGAAGTCATGACCGCGGGCACAGCGGACAAGGTGGGCTTGTATTGGTATGCTGAGCCGTCTGTTTTAACACACAGGAGCTGGTATGGTGATTATACACACACGCACGCATGCACACGAACTGCATGGACGCAATACTCACACGAACACATGCACCCACGGACGCACGCAACACTCGCACGCACGCGGGCACGCATGCATGCACACACCAGTACACCACACGACCAACACACACTCTCACGCTCAAGTACTCAACCTACACGTGCATGCGCACACATCGGGCTCTGACAGACACATACACAACTAGGTGATTCCCGCGCACGGGGTAGAGTCTTGTCGCGCCTGCGTTAATTTGTGTTTATCTGACCTTTTCCCTATGCGAACTGATAGGTGGGACCCACAAGGAACGTGGTCAATTTAACTAGTCAACATGGTGCCACGCAGACTATTTGGCCGGTCAACAGAGTGCAATCCGATGCTGAACCGTGAGCAAGTGACCGTATAATCACCGCAAAACGTATATAGTGACCGTAATCAGCTTATTCCTAACTTCGGTGAACGTATTACGCTTTTCTCTCTGTAGGCCCTCCAAAACTACATCTCTACACGTTCTCGCATGTTACATCTAACAACTATGCAATACAACACTACTACTACACTCTAACACAATAAATCATATAATTACTAGATATCATATTGTTACTTAATTATATAAATCATAATAAATCATATAATTACATCTCTACACATTCTCGTGTTTTTGTTTTACTAGATATCATATTGTTACTTAATTATTCCGTTTGCATACATTAAAATTTCCTTTGAAATGTATGGCCAGTATCATATACCGCGCGGGAAAAATCCCGCCCTTTCCTGTTTAATCTGGTTTGTATCGATGGGTCGTGCGAAACAACAAAACTATAGTACTATATAAAGTACAAGTGACAGTTCACTGGGCCGTCGTGTCGTGTACTCCTCCGTAGTAAGAGTGGAGCGCACGCTTTCATAAATCTTCTAGTCCCTTTCGCCGACACGTGGGGCATCAAGCTACCGGGTCCATGTGCCATACCGGAATACAGTGCAGAGCAGCCGGGGTGAAGCACCCAGTCATGGCGCCGGCGTAGTAATGAGCAAATCACAAAGCTGCACCTTCCCCGCAGTTAAGTTGGAGGGACGAAGTAATAATGCTAAAAAAAGAAGCTGGAGGGACGAAGCAACCATCATTTCACTCCTTGCTGAATCCGCTTCTCCCTCATCTTCTTCAAGTTAACCACGTGTTGCTTCTGCCATTGTTCTGCCTCATGTGGGAAGCGGATCAGCTTGGTAAATCACTGACACGTGGGACCGCATGTTAGCAAACCGCCAGGACAACGTCCTCTAAAAATAAGAAACCTCCCCGCCATCCGCGCGACAAAATCACCTCCTTTCTACTAATCTTGATTCTATAATTTTTTAGATCAATATAATTGAGATTTGTATAGATAGCACACAGGAGCAAAACCAAGTGGTACGGTTAAGGGCATCCACAATGTGTAGCCAAATGTGAAAATAGCTTTTGGCATCGTGGGAACCATTGTGGACGGTGTTGCCAAAGCCAAAAGGATGGAACCGAAGCTCCCTGATTGATTGAAGAAATAGAAAAATGCAACGTCTCTCCTCTTTCTCCCTTCTATCACAAATCACAAAGCAGTGAGGCATCAAATCACAAAGCACGGATGAAGCAACCATCATTTCACTCTTCGCTGACTCTGCTTCTCCATCGTCTTCTTCGAGAAACCATCTCACCGCACTAAGCTGGATGGACGACGCTATTGTGTACGAGTAGTACTAGTACATTTACGCGTCCTTTGGTTCAACGGACTTCCTGGATGCAAATAAGGCGGTTGTCTCGGCTTGCAGGCGGCACTTGCGAACGACTTACCGTCGTCTCCCTTAATGGTGTTCTCCGTCGAATGCACTTTGCCAAGCCACAACGTTCGAGATATCGTCGACGTCACCGCAATGGGGAAGGAAGTCAAATATAGTTACTACCTCCATTTTTTTGTACACAAGGCCAGTATATCAAAATTACAATTTGCAAAAGGCCACTAACACTAATCGAGGCAAAATTGATGGGGTTTGCCTCGTACTAGCAACCAAGGACATTAATATCTCCTGCATGCATGCGGAAGTGAGAAGGTTGGTTTGCATGGCACTGCATTAATCAAGCGATGAGGAGTGAGATGGTTATCTCTTTGGGCTTTGGAGAAAAAAATACGCATTAATTGACACGTGAAACGAGGATTTGTATCGATTAATCCCATTAAGGAAAACCCCGCCTTTCTTTTTTAACACTAGTACTCCTAGTACGTAGTACTACGTACTTATCCTGTTTGGGTCTAGGCCTTGCATTGCCATACTTCGCCACACATTTTTGCCAAGCTTACCTAAAGTTTTCAAAATGAAAAGGAGGTACACTTGCACACGGCTGTCGTGGTTGCACCGCACCCTCACACGGTCGCTCCTGCACGCCGCGGTCGCACCGCACCCTCACATGCACAGTCGCTCCTGCACGCCGCAAACCTAACCAAGGGAACACACCCTCTCTGACACATGCTGTCGCATGTGAACAAACCAAACTCAGCCATCCAACCGCTGACACATAATTTTCGTTCATAGAGTATGTTTATCCAACCGCATGTTGGGGAGTATTCGTACGGCCCGTGCGGTGGTCTGTTGGGGAAGAAGAAGAGGTGAGGAAGAAGGGTTAGGAGACATAGGATAATCATCCAATCGCCTGAAATGGTAGACTGACCCAAGTCTGGCGACTTGCATAACAATATATGTTTTTACACAGCAAAAGATCCATAAAAACAACAACATAAAGAAAAACTATCACTGCTCGCGGAATGAGACGGCCTCGTCGTCTTTGGCTGCCGGCGCGAACCAGCCGTAGCTCCCGACGTGTGTCTCCGCACCGTGGTTGTCCTCGGCCTCCAACTACTCGTTCACGCGGAGCGTGCGGGCGCTCTGCACGGACGAAAGCACCGCCCGGTTCAAGTCGAGGACGTCCGGTTCCGCCTGTAGCAGGGCCTTGATGGCAGCGGCATCCGCGCGCTCCGCGTCGAGTCGAGCCTCCGCCGCCCGGTTCAAGTCCAGGACGTCCGGTTCCGCCTGCAGGAGGGCCTCGATGAGAGTGGCATCCGTGCGCTCCGCATCGAGTTGAGCCTCTGCCGCCCGGTTCAAGTCCAGGACGTCCGGTTCCGCCTGCAGGAGGGCCTCTACGGTAGCGGCATCCGCGCGCTCCGCCTCAAGTTGAGCGTCCGCCGCCCGGTTCACATCCACGACATCTGGTTCTGCCTGCAGGAGAGCCTCGATGGCAGCGGCATGCACACGCTCCGTGTCGAGTTGAGCCTCTGCCTCCGGGTCCACCTTTAGTATCGCCAGGTTGAACCGCTGGTCAGCCTGCACCATGGAGCACTCGGACGCCGGCACGAAGTCGACGTCCATCGTCTCATACACATCGGGGGCCTTTTGCACCGTGACCTCTGCCATGAACATTAAATCGGCTTCCTCCTCCTCGTAGCTTGGCTCCAGAGAACTCGGGGATTGGCCCGCCGCAAAGCGAGCTTGGGAACAGAGGTCTCTGGCGCCGACCGCCCCCGCGATTTCTGTGCGGCGCTCCGGCGTCAGCATCTTGTAGTACGTGATCTTGCGGCGCACCATGGCTTTCCGGCGAACTAGGGGACGCTTGATGCAGGCTAGGCGATCGGAAGGTGGGGGAAGGGCTAGAGATTAGGTGTGGTTTTAGGGCAGTGGCTGGCGTAGGCCGAGCAGCGAAGGTTCTGGTGTGAATAGTGGTTCCGGTGACGACCGGTCAATCGGTTTTGACTGTACATCGCTCTTGTCGCGTTCGCGTTGCAGCCCGGCAAGCTGGACCCTCCAGGTCGCTCACCGAATGGAACGCACTTCGTCTCGCGTTTTCGCTTGCTTGTGGCACCGCAGTTGAGAGCAATCCGACGTCCCTCCCCCTCCCCCGCCCGCGTCATTTTATGCCTAGTAAATAAAAAACAGAGGGAGTATACTACGGATGAGGATCCCCTGACGTGGCCGAACCCATTGAGTAACTGACATGTGGGGCCTAGCAAGCATGGGGTCCGCCAGTAAGTGACCGAAAGGGAGGGTAAGGCAGGGATACGTATGTGAAAGGAGCTTCCAATGATATAATTTTCACATTATACATCTCATGTACTATTAATCTTGTCAATAGTCAAATGCGGTTTTGAAAAACACATTAGAGCATGGTTAATAATATAACCAGTCGATGTCTATAAGGAACTGCCATGTCATCTATAGCCATCATCTATTATATGCACTCATACAGTAGTGTGGCCTATAAGGTTGGCTATTTCCCGCAAAAAAATTATAAGGTTGGCTATTGTATTATTACTTTTTTCCATCTCCTCTCCATCTCTTTCTTCATATTTATTGTACGTATTTAACTAGGAATGCGTATATAGCTAGGCTCTTGCATGAGAGCTCACTCCCCTTAGTTTTTCACATCTCTCTCCTCCACATAGGCCCTATATAAATGGAAGGAGGGAGTACAACTATGAGCACTGCATACTCTAGTACAGATGTTGTCAGTACTCCACTATTAATATTGGACAGGGAGCTTAAAAAAAGTTAATATTGGACTCGCTATACATGGCGAAATCCTAGTAGGAAGAGCATCCGCGAGAACAAGCACATTCACGTGGTTGAAAACAAATTGGAAACCATCTCGAGTACAAATCTAGGAGTACGTACGAATCTAAAATATTGATTGGGCGTTGTTGAATATTGATACTTTTTTTATCAAAGTAGAGATACTTTGACTACACATAAAACTTATATGTATACTAGAAAGGATAGGAGGGAGTATATTATACGTTCAAAAACGAAACAAACATTGAATACCCTTTATATATGATTTGCGGATGCTATGATCACCGGTACAAAATTTTGAATCCGCCTTAGGTATCACACAGGCCCCCACTCATTCTCTCTCGATTTCATCTCGGGGTTCGGAGATCGATTGAAAGAGGACTAGGGTGGGTACAATACGTTCGTTTCGCTTATGAACGTACAATATACTCCCTCTGATCCCCACAGACCCCCCCCCCCGCGGGTCATTTATATCATAGAAACAGACCAAACCTTTATGTCCTTGCACGACACAATTGATCTCTGAACACCAATCGATCTCGTCAACATGTGTCGGGGCATGAACTGAATGGGATATCAAAACTAAGACGCGAAGCGACACGTAGTGGAGGCAAAGTGAAACTTCAAACGAACCGTTTGTTTGTATGCATGTCGGACAAATTACAAATAAACATTGGAAATACAAGCATGGTTTAGGCCCACATGCGAATGATACTCGGCGGAATGTTCAAATGAGGCATGCGGGAGGATGGACTCGACCGGAGGGCGACATGATCGATGGAGAAGAGGGTTGGAGAGGAATGAGAAATAAGCAAACGCCACATGATTATACTTGAACGGCTCAAATAAACAATAAGTTGTCTCACTTGGCCTACATAGTGAATGGCCTAACGCGCAACGCGGAGCACTGACGCTCGAATATGGACGGGAAAACAGGGAAACCGACATGTGGGGCACACCTGCCGGGACGACGTAGTGCAAACTAGTCCAATGGAGGAGCTAGCCCACGACCTCCTCGCCACTGGCAACCGTTCATGTGGGTCATGGGGGCCAACAACGTCGCGCAAATCTAGCACCGCCTCTAGACACGGCGACCGCGGTGAGCGACACGCTCATCGTCGCTTGACACGGTTGGTTTCAGTGTGCCGAGGGTGGCGTTAGTGTTGTGGCATGACCAACAGTATGTTTTGTTTATGCCCAAGGTTGCCCCATCAAAGCATTGGGTAGCCAAAATTTTGGTTGAGGTTTTGGTTGCCCATGATTTGGCCGACATCGGCAAGAAAAATGAACTAGAGTTGGCTAGAATTCATTGGCATGCCAAAAAAATGGCAACCATCCAAACAAAGAACAATCTTTGGGTCATGACCAAAATTTTGGTAAGGTGCACTTTGGCCACAATCCAAACACACCCCAACACCCGCCTCGTCGAGGATGCACGGGGCACCGGGACGCGTCTGCGAAGTGGTGTAGCGCGGCCAACTGCATCCTCAGGACCTGAGACCATGCGGGGTCGTCTTGCTTTTTCAATGACATGTGTCGATCGCATGTGAGCAAAGGGCATCTCCAATGTTGCCACGACCGCAGCTGACTACCCTGGCACACCAAAAACCCTCGTCCCTCACGCCGTCGCGCGGTATGTTCCCAGCCGGCTCCAGCTGCCCGCATTCATGTCATCCGTCAGTATGCCGTCGTTAAGAGGCTCGGTGCCCGAGGAACCAACTCCGGCGACTTAATGACGCACCAAGACGCTTGGCCTCACCGGAATGCGCTACTTAAAGCGGCAACGCCCAGCTAACCTCCACACCATAGCGCACCGTCCTCCTACCTGGCACCACATCCGCCATGACCGCAAGCGCGAACGCTCTGCGGGAGTGAGCTTGTCTTCGGGGATGGAGCTCGAGGTCACCGCCCTCGCTCAAGTCGCCACACAAGCGATGGCCACGCTGGCGGCCGACGACGGGAGGACCATCAGCCATGTGTCCTACTTGCCGCCATCCAATGTTCGGCACCGCCGAGGTCGGGGACTCCTCCGAGGATGAGTAGGGCATGGGAGGCGGCAGGGCATGGTGTGCCAACTGGCTGGTCCGTCTCCCGTGTTCTACTTTTCCTCGCCGAAGACCGCACCTTCACTTCACGGGTCTTGAACCCCGCCCCCATACATGGAGATCGCAGATGGAGGACATCGGTCGCCGCCATAGAATAGGTTTAGGGTCGGGTTTCTTTTATTTTTCTATCCTATAAAAGTTCGAAATGTAATGAAAATCTGCCGTGTTTGCATTAATCTCGTCCGGTGTATATGAACTTTCACAATAATATAGTATATTGTAGGAGTACTAGCAAGAGGCCCGTGCGTTGCACGGAAGATCAAGATCTTGTGGGAGAAAAGGATGAACGAGGGAAGGCCTTATCTGCAAATGCACATTCACGCATTTCACATTTTTCTACATCTACGGGAACCTACGAAAGGGTTAACATAAATTGCCTCTCTCTCTCTCCTCCCCTGATTTTTATGGTGGTGGGCCCCTCCCTCCCCCCAATCTACAATGAACAGCTCACATGTTTCACATTATGTTAATTGCGTAACTGGGACTACGTAGGTGTAGCATTACTCGTCCTAAAAAACCCAACTAAGCCAACCTCCCAGCATATCGCGCGGGAAAAGACCCGGCCGCGCCGTTTTAGTCAGGATTACCGGATTACTAGTAGTAGTATCGATGGATCGCGCGAAGCAAGAAGTTTTTTTTGAGGGGGCGAAGCACCTAGTTTAAAAGAAAAAAAGGCGGTAAACTCACAGCACCCTGTCGCTGTCGCATTGCACCCCACACACATTCGGTCCTGCACACGGCTCACGCAAACGGAACGCGCTTCGGCTTGCCTCTTCACTGACACGTGGGACTACACTTGAAGAAACCGACCATGCACCAAACTCCCCCCGCCCACCGCGAAAAAGTCCCCCCCCACCCAAAAATTCCTCCCAAATCCTAGATTCAATCGCCCTTCGGCCAACTAGCCAATAATATTCCCCAAATGCCCCTCTCCCCCGTCCCCCTCAACTCCATTCGCTCCGCCAAAGCCGCCCTCCCCGCCACGCCGATACGTCGGCGCCGCGGTTCATCAAGGGGACGCACGGCAATCCTCTCACTCCCACAGTACGCTCTCGTAGATTGCCGTCCTCTAGCCGCGCCGCCACCAATGGCGACGTTCTTGTGGAGGCGCACGGTGGTCGGAGCCGCCACCGCTGGCGACGTTCGTGTGGAGACGCACGGCGGTCAGCTTCTCCCACGGTACACGCATTTTAGGCTAAGGCCCCGTGCATGTCGGTGTAGTGCTGAATGTTAGCTGATAGACGCTGTTAATCTCACTGTTTGCCGAAGTAGTTTACAGTCAATATGCTCTACGTAAGAAGCTTCCTTGCCCTGTTCTGCACTCAATCTGCTTAGCTGAGATGGCATGCCAAGGCCGATTAGTTGCTAAAATATCCTGCCATATATTTATTGTGACGTAGATTGCCATGGTCTAGTAGCCAATCTGTTAGGTGAAATAGCTCTACACCGTTTTATACTCGATCTTTGTTGCTACGATGGCCTTCGATAGTTCGATGGCTGTGTGCTCGGCCTCATTGACTGCTGAAATAGCCTGCCATAATTTAGCACTCAAATCTGTTTGCTGAATTAGCTTTACATATATTTCGTTACTTAGATCTGCTCGTCCAAATATCTTGCCATAGCTTTAGACATCGACCTAGGTATTTTCTTCTGGACTTCATAAAAAAGCATATATGTTTTTCCTGTAATATCTAGTAGAAGAACTAATTTGTATGTCTAACAGATGGACAGGACTTGGATAACTTCTGCTCGAAGATTCTCCACTGCATATGTCGAGGGGGTTGAAAACTTCATGAACTTTATCAGAGCTGAGTACGATGGTCCGAAATCAGATGTGCTCTGCCCGTGTAGCAGTTGTATGAATTCAGTTACAAGACCCCAGTCAATTGTGCAAAATCATCTACACTTGTATGGGATATTGGTCACATATACTAGGTGGGTTCATCATTGTGAAGCTGTGAATGTCAATGTTATTGACTACGTGGAAGTAGCAGATCACCATATTGATCTGCCTGATGCTCAAGTGGAAGAAGAGGAGGAGGAGGTGGTGGCGGAGCCAGTGAGTTTGACCAACATTGAAACAATGCTACAAAATGCTCGTGCATTCCGTGAACTTTCACCTGCGGAAGAAAAACAATGGGCCCGCATGTTGGAACAATGCAACGTGGCTGTCACCCCAGGAAATAATTTGTCAGTATTCTCAGCTATGGTCACCTTTCTTCAGGTGAAGACATCTGAGCGGATGACCAACAAATCATTTGATGCGATGTTGGCTGCTTTCCGCAAAGCTTTCCTAGATGCGTCTGAGCTGCCACACACCTACAGTAAAATGAAGAATTTCCTTCGTGCAGTTGGAATTGGATAGATATAATCCATCTTTGTAAGAATAATTGTGTTCTGTTCTGGAAGGATTATGCCAACTTAAGTGAAAGCACGAAATGCAAATCATCGAGATGGAAAGATGGCAATGTTGTGAAGAGGATTCCTCATAATGTTCTGAGGCATTTTCCAATTACACCAAGATTGTAGAGGTTGTTTCATGATGCTGAAACAAGCGAGGATGTACTATGGCATTCCAGGAACCAGGAGTACAGAGATCAGAATGTAATGAGCCATCCATCACATGGTAGTGAGTGGAAAAGCTTCAATCAGAAGCACGAAAAGTTTGCTGCTGACCCAAGAAACATTAGAATTGGCTTAGCTTCAGATGGATTTAACCCATTTGGCCACCAGAGCGCCAGATATAGCATGTGGCCAGTGCTTGTTATCCCTTACAACATGCCTCCAAATGTCTGCACCAAAGAATCAAACTACATGATGGCCTTGCTCATCCCAGGTCCAAAAAGTCCTGGAAAGGATTTTGATTTGTTCATGGAGCCTCTTGTGGAGGAACTTCAATAGCTATGGAGGGGTGTTCTCACTCGAGACCTATATAGCAACCCACCAGCTGATTTCTTTCTGTGTGCTATTATAATTTGGTGCATCCATGATTATCCGGCTTTGGGCACTATGTTAGGGCGAACGACACATGGTTACAATGCATGTGTTCGCTGTGACAGGAATCCACTGTCAGATGCAATACTTAGCAAGATCTGTTACATTGGACACCGCCGTTTCCTTGCCAAGGACAAGCCGCATCCTAGAAAATACCAAAGCCATGTGTTCAATGCAAAGCATGAAAACCGTGATGTGCCAAAGAGGCTCACCACCGATGAGTTGCAAGTGGAATTAGAGAAGGTCAGGGATATTACACCAGGAAACCATTCTGATAATGGTAGCGGGAAAAGGAAGCGTGGCAGGGCAGAAGAGAGATTATTGTTTACCTGCAGGTCCACTTTGTGGGACTTGGAGTATTGGAAAGATTTGGATCTGCGGCATAATCTTGATGTGATGCACATCGAGAAAAATATATGTGACAACATTATCGGCACACTTCTTAATATTGAAGGCAAGACGAAAGATACCTTAAAATCTAGGATTGATTTGACACACTTGGGTATCAGACAGGATTTGCAGGTGCAAGATGAAGGTAAACCACGGGATATGGCACCAGCTGTGTACGTCTTGGACAAGGTAAAAAGAAAAGAATTCTGCAAGGTCCTGTCACGTGTGAGATTCCCACATGGATTTGCTTCCAACCCTGAAAGGAGAGTCAGTGCAGATGGAAACAAGGTACAAGGGTTGAAAACTCATGACTGCCATGTCCTACTACAAAGGGTTTTACCTGTTATGCTTAGAGGATTGGGCCGCCCTGACTTCTACAGAGCAGTTGCAGAGTTGGGACAATTCTTCAGTGAACTCTGTAGTAGAAATATCAGGATAGATGCTTTGGAGCGTCTTAGAGACAAGATACCAACTATCCTATGCGACCTTGAGAAGATATATCCTCCAGCCTTCCTTGATGTCATGGTGCATTTGGCTGTTCATCTACCTGATGAGGCACTACTTAGAGGTCCAGTACAGTATGGCTGGATGTACCCTATTGAAAGGCGGCTAGGCACTTTCAAGGGCTATGTTAGGAACAGAGCTAGACCTGAGGGTTCCATTGTAGAGGCCTACATTTCTACAGAAGCGTTGACATTCTGCTCAAAATACATTGAAACAGCTGATCAGCTTAGCAAGGACGTGGATGAAGACAATCCTGGGCTCAATGTTTCGATTATTCTGTTCGAGTTACAGGGAAGAGTCGACAAGAGGACAAACCTAAAGATTTGGAAAAAATGGTTTGGTATGTGTTGAATAACTGTCCTGAGATACTACCTTATATCAAGTAAGTGCTAAGTACTGCAGCTTATACATCATAATCTACTGAACTTGCAGCACATTCTTATATATTTAGATGTTTGACGCGATCACTATGTTGTGTAGCATCTACAAAAAGGAGTTACTGCCGCAAAATCCAAGAAACATTGACAAACTGGTTATGGCAGGATTTGCGAAATGGTTCAAGAGCCATGTAAGCTTTTGAATTGCACTGTCAGTTTTTTTAATATATTGAGTACATAAGATGATCAGCTTGTCTATTTTCTAACCATAGGTTAAGAAGATGCGGGAGGATGGGCAGGAAATTGATGATGCCCTTTACTCACTAGCAATGGGTCCTGATACTCGGGTAAGACATTATGAATCTTGCGTTGTTGGAGATGTGCGCTACAACACCCTTGCACGAGACAAAGGCAGGAAGACACAAAATAGTGCCATCATGAGCACGGATACGTATGACAAAGAGACAACTGAAATGTATGCTAACATTACAGACATTGTTCAGTTGCAGTATATCTCCAGTTTCGAGGATCATCGGTGTGTGGTTCTGTTGTGCTGTCGTTGGTATAACCTGTTTGCCAGGATCGCAAAACCCAGAGCTGATGATTATTTCAAATCCATCAATGTCAAGGCGGTGTACCAGACCAACGAGCCTTTTATTTTGGCACATCAACCAACACAGATATTTTTCTTGGAAGACACATTTGCACGTAGCACTACTAGGAAAAGGCTAATTAGTGGCGCACCTGTTTGAGCAGAGGAATTCGTTTGCACGTAGCGACAACAAGACGATGCTTACACTGCTCCTGATGTACAAGATAACACAGATGTTCCTAATATCTTTGACAACCATCACGTCATTGACGCCGACGAAAAGATTGCCTGTCGTGCTGTGGACATACAAGAGTTGATCAAGAAGAAGCCAACGTTCGAGGACGTTGAGGACGAAGAAGAAGATGACACCGAGGGGAATTACGATTCAGACTGATACACATGGCGAAGATGTTGACGCTGCTGCTGCGGGTGATGAATACATTGCTTTTGTCGTATTTGCCTGTCAGAAGACGTTTTTTGTCTACTATGTGAAATTGTGTTTGCGATGACAACTGAAACCTGATGAACATGTTGTTTAGTATTTTCCTATGAGAACATCACTTGTTATGTATGCTGATTTGTGTTTGGTGATTGTATGACGACTAAAATATGATGACATTGTTGTTTAGTTGTACTCATATTTGGGTGTGAAACTTGAATTTGATGACATAGTTTGCTGTTGGACTGCAATTTGCTCGACGTCTTCGAATGAGAACAAAGCTGACCCGACAGGTCCTCTGCTAATTTATTTATTTATTACCAAAAGGGCCTCTGCTATTTATTTATTTATGAGTAAAAGGGGATACCCCCTGATTTCCGTTAATAGAAATCATTAGATGTTCACAACACTACGCCCAGCCTTCTACACAGGTTTCATTCATTACTAGTTTCAGCAAAGTGCTCATGTCATAGCCATTGAATACATCACGAGTGCTACATACACTGCAAATAAAGAGACAATCATCCTACAGAGCACATCGATTTTGCCCATTATCTTCACAAGCTCTTTCATCTCCTCATTGTTGTCAAGGCTGTTCAGCAGCTGTTGCTTGGCCATGATCAGAGGAACTGCATCTTTAACCTTCTGCTCTGCATCTTCCTCTTCTGACGTTCCTTCAGTTACTTGTCCAACACCCCAACCTGCTGGTATTGGGATTCGTCGTCTAACCAAATAATCAGCGTAGTTGCACTCCCCCACGTCAGCAACTTCCCAGAAATACAAATCACACGAATCTTCCCTTTTCTGCACGAATCAAATTGGAAGATCATCAACCAAACTATTAAAAAAATCAGCAACTGAAAGCAGCAGAACAACACTTAAACATATTATTACCCCATGATTCGAGCATTTGTAGAAGACCCGGCCAGAGGATTGTGGTTGAGACAGGACGGATGACTCTGCGTGATTTGCAGCAGTGGCACCACACCAACGGCAGCGGGTTGCGATGAGCAACCGGCTGCGGTGCGCGTGCCAGCGGGGGTGTGATGAGACCCATAGGCGATGGTATGGGTGGTGACTTGGCGCATATTTGGTTGTTGCCTGCTGAAGAGCAGGTGGACGAGCAACCGGCGGACATGGTTGCTGCGGCCAGAGCTTCTGATGCTAGGCAGAGTAAGTAGAGAAGAAGAGAAGCGAACGTTGGATATGTCAGTTTCATTACTTGCAGAGTAGCATAGCACCATATATAGTCATAGTCTAGGTTTGGATTCAAACCAGCTACAGGAGCACGTCTCTCTTTTTTCTAAAACTCAGCAACGTCTCTTTACTGGTACACTAGCTTGTTCTGTACGCCTTCTCAAGTCTTTGATTCCTCCACCTGACATCTGGGACCCACCGGAAGGGCCTCTGTATTTCGTGAAAAAAACGTGCCCCCCCGCTGACAGGTCGGACCCACCAGCTATTTTCGCACGCAAGGAACTGCCTCCTTATTACGCACAAAAAATGAATACTCCCCCTGCCAGCTGGAACCCAGCATCATGGGAGGCTAACTTGTGGGCCTACCAAGCTGACGGGGACGAAGGGCTTTGTCAACTTAGTGAATATGAACGATTCTAGCTCCAATTACCGTACGATGTTCATCCAACGGCAGTAGTGCTTTTTCAACCTCTGGTCTTCTTGCTCCAGCCGCCCAAACCAGCGTCGGTCGTGCCGCGTGCTCCTGCCTCCCGTGGCCGGTTGTGATGCCGCAGAGGCCCCACCGCCCCTACTACTCCCACCGCTGGCCAGGGCATCCCTCTACTCACCCACACCCCCTGTTATTCTGCGGCGACGGCAGCCTCACACCATAGCTGAACCAGTGCACCCTCGTACTCCTCTCCGCGTGGGCATCCACTGCCGCGTCTTCCCCGGCTCTGTGTCGTCCCCTTCCTAGGCCTCGCCGTCGTCCACCTTCTTGGTGCTCTCGGCGCGGCGTGGTCAATGTGGTCAACGACCGACTTCCATCGGAAGAGTACTGTACATGGAGAGGCTGACAGCTGGGTCCACGGCCACAGTCCAGTTTTTTTGTGATTTGCCAAGTAAGTCGCTTTGTCAGGCCTGTTGGCTGCAAATCTTTCAAGACGAGGAGAGCTCCATTCGGCTGGCTGAGAAAATGGCCTATCAGTAATGACAAATGGGCTGTACATTTTTAAAACACATCGAACCGGCAATTAGTTTCAAATTTCTTTTTTTTTCATTTTGAGATTTTAAGTTGCATTGATTTTTATGCGTGGACAATTTGTTGGATTTTATATTGATGTACACTTATTTTTAAAATCAGTTTGAATGTGACTCGAAATTTCGGGATTAAAAACAGTTCGGACCGCACCGAAATATGCAAAATTTTGTATAATTCTTTAACCGTGGCCACAATATGTGCTGTAATGCTAACAAAATGAATATGGGTTCCAAAAAAACCTTAAGAATTAGCAAATGGGCTGTAAATTATTAGAAATAATGGTAGATGGGTTGTATGATGTTTTCCACAGATTTGAGGCTTTCATAAAAAAAAGGTTGACGCACAAGCAGTGACTGTTGGATGTCCATCCAACGGCCGTCGTGCTTCTTCAATCTCTGCTCTCCCTGCTCCAGCCGCTCAAACAAGCGCCAACAGGACTGCTTGCTCTCTCCTCCCCGCGGCCGGCTGTGCTGCCGTGCAGGCCTCACCGCCCCACCGTACTCCCATCGCTGGCCTGGCCATCCCTCTACTCACCCACACCTGCTGTTATTCTCCGGCGACGGCAGACGAACCAGTAAACCCTCGTACAATCGTACTCCCCTCCGCATGGGAAACAACTACCGAGTCTTCCCTGCCTCCGTGTCGTTCCCTTCCTAGGCCTCGCCGTCGTCCACCGCCCTGGTGCTCTCGGCGCGGCCTGGTCAACGTGGTCAACGACCGACATGCATCTGAAGTGGACTGTACGTGGAGAGGCTGACAGCTGGGTCCACGGCCGCAGCTGGGTCCACGGCCACAGCCCAGTTTTTTTGTGATTTGCCAAGTAAGTCGCTTTGTCAGGCCTGTTGGCTCCAAATCTTTCAAGACGAGGAGAGCTTCATTTGGCTGGCTGAGAAAATGGCCTATCAGTAATGACAAATGGGCTGTACATTTTTAAAACACATCAAACCGGCAATTAGTTTCAAATTTCTTTTTTTCATTTCAAGATTTTAAATTGCATTGATTTTTATGCGTGGACAATTTGTTGGATTTTATATTGATATACATTTATTTTAAAAATCAGTTTGAATGTGACTCAAAATTTCGGGATTAAAAACAGTTCGGACAGCACCGAAATATGCAAATTTTCATATAATTTTTTTACCGTGGCCACAATATGTGCTGTAATGCTAACAAAAAGAATATGGGCTCCAAAAAACCATAAGAATTAGCAAATGGGCTGTAAATTATTAGAAATAATGGCAGATGGGTTGTATGATGTTTTCCATAGATTTGAGGCTTTCCTAAAAAAAAGGTTGACACACAAGCAGTGACTGTTGGATGTCCATCCAACGGCCGTCATGCTTCTTCAATCTCTGCTCTTCCTGCTCCAGCCACTCAAACAAGCACCAATAGGACTGCCTGCACTCTCCTCCCCGCGGCCGGCTGTGCTGCTGTGCAGGCCTCACCGCCCCACCGTACTCCCATCGCTGGCCTGGCCATCCCTCTACTCACCCACACCTGCTGTTATTCTCCGGCGACGGCAGACGAACCAGTAAACCCTCGTACAGTCGTACTCCCCTCCGCATGGGAAACAATTACCGAGTCTTCCCTGCCTCCGTGTCATTCCCTTTCTAGGCCTCGCCGTCGTCCACATCCCTAGTGCTCTCGGCGCGGCCTGGTCAACGTGGTCAACGACCGACATGCATCTGAAGTGGACTGTACGTGGAGAGGCTGACAGCTGGGTCCACGGCCGCACGCAAGGAAATGCCTCCTTTATTACGCGCAAAATAATGATTCCTCCACCTGACATCTGGGACCCACCGAAAGGGCCTCTGTATTTCGTGAAAAAAACATTACCGCCGCTGACAGCTCGGACCCACCAGCTATATCTTCGCACGCAAGGAAGTGCCTCCTTATTACGCACAAAAAAATGAATACTCCCCCTGCTAGCTAGGACCCAGTATAGTGGGAGGCTGACTTGTGGGCCTACTAAGTTGACGGGGATGGAGGGCTTTCTCAACTTAGTCAATATGCACGATTATAGCTCTAGTGACCGTACGATGTCCATCCAACGGCCGTAGTGCTTCTTCAACCTCTGGTCTTCTTGATCCAGCCGCCCAAAGCAGCGCCGGTCGTGTCGCATGCTCCTGCCTCCCATGGCCGGCTATGCTGCCATGGAGGCCTCACCGCCCGCTACTATTCGCACCACTGGCCAGGCCCTGCGGCGACAGCAACCTCACACCGCAGCCGAACCAGTGAACCCTCGTACTCCTCTCCGCGCGGGCTTCCACTACCGCGTCTTCCCCGACTCCGCGTCGTCCCCTTCCTAGGCCTCGCCGTCGTCCGCCGCCCTGGTGCTCTCGGCGCGTCGTGGTCAACGTGGTCAAGGAATGACTTCCATCGGAAGAGTACTGTACGTGGAGAGGCTGACAGCCGGGTCCACGGTAGCCGCAAGGAAGTGCCTCCTTATTACGCGGAAAATAATTATTCCTCCACCTGACAGCAGGGACCCATCGGACGGGCCACCGTATTTGGCGAAAAAAACGTTTCCCCCCTGACTGCTGGGACCCATCGGACGGGCCACTGTATTTCACGAAAAAACGTTCCCCCCGCTGTCAGCAAGGACCCACCAGAAGTGCCTCCATATTACGCACAAAAAAATGAATACTCCCCCTACTAGTTGGGACCCACTTTGGTGGGTGGCTGACTTGTGGTCCTACTAATTTGACGGGGATGGAGTGCTTTGTCAACTTAGTCAATATGAACAATTCTAGCTCCAGTGACCGTACGATGTACATCCAACGGCCGTAGTGCTTCTTCAACCTCTGGTCTTCTTGCTCCAGCCGCCCAAAGCAGCGCCGGTCGTGTCGCATGCTCCTGCCTCCCGTGGCCGGCTATGCTGCCGCGGAGGCCTCACCGCCCCATACTATTCCCACTGCTCACCAGGCCCTGCGGCGACGGTAGCCTCACACCGCAGCGAACCAGTGAACCCACGTATTCCACTCCGCGCGGGCTTCCACTGCCGCGTCTTCCCCGGCACCGCGTCATCCCCTTTCCTAGGCCTCGCCGTCGTCCACCGCCCTGGTGCTCTCAGCGCGGCGTGGTCAACGTGGTCAAGGAATGACTTCCATCGAAAGAGTACTGTATGTCGAGAGGCTGACAGCTGCGTCCACGGCCGCAGCAAGGAAGTGCCTCCTTATTACGCGTAAACTATTATTCCTCCACCTGACAGCGGGGACCCACCGGACGGGCCACTGTATTTCGCGAAAAAAAATGTTTCCCCCTGACTGCTGGGACCCACCAGCTACATCTTCGCACGCAAGGGAGTGCGTCCGGGCAAAAAAACAATTCGCCCCCTGACTGCTGGGACCCACCAGCTACATCTTCGCACCCAAGGAAGTGCCTGACAGTCGGGACCCACCTGGTCGAAGCGTACGTAGCGTTGTCATTCTTGTCGCGAACGTGTACGTACATACCGATCGATGTAGAGGCACAAACGTGTCGTAGTAGAGGCGCGCACGTAGCATGTACACGTATGTACAACGGCCAGGGTGCAAGAAAGTAAATACAGCCACGTACGTACATATGGGCGGGGTCTCGAACGCCTACTTGCGCGTACGTACGGCCAGAGCTCGTGTACATAGCTGGGTCGGAACGGAGAAATAGCGTTGTAGTCGTGTTCATGGGGAGCCAACCGGCTGGGTCGGAACGGAATGCGTCGTCGTGTTCATCGAGAGGGCTTGGACAGAACAACCGATGGAAACGAGGCCTGGCGTACCGCAGAACGGAGGAAACGGACTTGTGTTCGACTGGCCACGTTCGAAACGGGATCCTGTTCATCGGGAGGGGTTTGGCGTATCGCAAAACGGAGGAAACGGACCTCCTACGGTCGAAACGGGGGTCCTGTTGATTGGGAGGGGTGTGGCGTACCGCAAAACGGAGGAAACGGGCTTGTGTTGGAGTGCTACGGTCGAAACGGGGGTCCTGTTCATCGGGAGGGGTGTGGCGTACCGCAAAATGGGACTCCACGGGATACTGTTTATCTCCACCATCGACCCCCTCCAGCCTCCACGGGCTACTGTTCATCCACCGTTGACCTCCTCCAGCCTCCACCTGCGACTGTTCATCCATGGGCTCCGGTTCATCCAGCCTCCACCGCGCGCTACTCCACCGGCTACTATTCAACCAGCCCTCTCCACGGGCTCCTGTTCAACCACCGCTCCATGGGCTACTGTTAATCCAGCCCTCCACCGTCTACTGTTCATCCTGCCCTCCACGGGGTGGTCCTGTGCATCCAGCCCTCCACGGGGTCCTATTCATCCAGCCCCAACCGGCACGATCGGTCGGGGTCCCGTTCATCCAGAGGCAGCACCACGGGGTCCTGTTCATCCACCCCCACCGGGAACTGTTCATCCAAACCCCCCAGCAATGCTCACTGTTCATCCAGAGGCAGCATCGATCGGCTTCAGTTAGCAGGAGTAGCGAAGGAATTGCTCGATCGGGTTCAGTTAACAGCCATCGATAGATCGCTCGGGTTCAGTAACGCGTAGCATGCCGTGCAATCGCTCGGGTTCAGTTAGAGCCCAACGCCTCGCTCGGGTTCAGTTAGAGCCCAACGCCTCGCACCCACGCGCGTGCGTGTACGAGAGAAACGCGCATCGCTTGGCCCCGACCACCCACCCTAACCGGGAACACCTCGATATTTTCCTTGCCCTCGCTTCTACCACGGTTTTTTCGTCATGGACGGCCCAAAGAATGTCATGCAGCTACGTCTACGGCCCGCCCAGGACAAAAAGCCCATTTCCTGTCATGGTTTTTTGTCATAGAAGTAGGACCCCACCACATCTATGATGATACCGGGTCTTGTCACAATTATCGTCACAGAAGTGTCATAAGTATGACAGAAAAAAATTTGTTCGGCCCAAAATGTCACGGATGTGTCTTTTTTTTGTAGTGACAGCTCGGTCATATCATCGTAGTGCTTAGGCGAAGCCCTGCGCCGGTAACTTAATCATCACTGTCACCACACCGTCGTGCTGACGAAACTCTCCCTCGGCCTCAACTGGATCAAGAGTTCGAGGGAGGTCACTGAGCTGAACGTGTGCTGATCCCGGAGGTGACGTGCATTTGGTACTTGGATCTGTTGGATCACGACTACATCAACCGCGTTACTAAATGCTTCCGCTTTCGGTCTATGAGGGTATGTAGACACACTCTTCCCGCTTGTTGCTATGCTTCTCCTAGATAGATCTTGCGTGATCGTAGGCAAAAAAAAATTGAAATAATGCGTTCCCCAATAGCAAGATCTTCTACTGTTGCTGGAAGGGGTGCAAGAAGGTTCAGCCCTCCAAGAAGTTATGCAGAAGCTTCAAGTAGCCAGCCAGCAGAAAATAGGCCAAAGAGGACAAAATACATGAGCAAGAGGATGGAGGGGTACTTCTATGCCAGTGGGAACTACTGAAAGTTCACCTTTGAAGTGTGTATCCAAGTGCATATGTGCTAAATCAGGCATTACATCACTTTATGTATGACATTATGAAGTTGAACCTATGTATGACACTAAGAACTACTGATGTAATGCTATGTTAGTCTTATCTATGGCACATCGTGAACTATCTATGTTTCTTCACTGTCAAGTTATCTATGTTTATTTCCAGCTATTAAAATTCTATGCAAAATAGGTACTGTGCAAGCAGGTTATGTGCAAAATTCTGTGCAAAATAAATTCTGTACATATTCTGTGCGTATTTATCTCAATTGTCAAACATATTCTATGCAAAATAGGTTCTGTGCAAAGTAAATTCTGTGCAAAATATGTTCTGTACATATTCCGTGCATAATTATCTGAATTTTCAAACATATTCTGTGCGAAATCATCAGGAACTATTATAGCACAACTACCACAACCATTTGATTTGATACAAACATAATACATTCATAACTTGGACATTGATCCAAAGATGCAATGATAATAACAAATAAGCCATCAAATCCATGCCATTACATATTTAAGTCTTGGGAGTACATAACACAAGTCTTGGAGGTAAACTGAATAATTCACTACAAGTTAAAGCATCACAGCTTATTAAGTGCAAAAGAGCACAATCATAGCAACTGCAGTGCTACCCTAAACCACACCACAATACATACTTAAAAATCACCACATATCTCCTTCAACTTCTTGATCTTGTCCTCGTACCCATGTTTCTGTTTGATCGGATCTGCAATCATATACTCAAGTTTTTTCTTCTCTTGCTTCAGTTGGTCCCTCTCTGTCACAACTTGGTCTCTCTATAGCACAAGCTGGTCCCTCTCTTTCTCTACCTTTGCCCTAAGTAGCTAATGTAGATTGGTACAACCATGGTCTGCCAACTTCTTCTTCTCCATCTCCTCTTTGAGATCACTTAGAGCCAACCTAGCATTGCCCAACTGTGTGATAGCCTCCTCCTTGTGAGCAACCAATTTAGCAAAGTCTAGTTTGAAAAACCTCAGATCTTCCTCCATCTTCCTCTTTTCTCCAACTACTTTTAAATTTTGTTTAGCAAGCTGAACATTGCCTCTCAGCCTGTCCTTGTTTTCTTTGTAATACATGCTCCACAATTCCATTAGGCTGAACTGCATAGCCACTGACCACTCAGGGTCTATCCACTCCAGATAGTTGCACTTTAGTTCTGCCTACAATTTAATATATATGTTCTCAATAAGAAATTGTATGAAATGTGCACAAATTATATAATACTAATGAAATTGTGGGCACAGGCTAATTAGCTTACATTAGCTTATATTCTATGCATAAATTGGGGGCTAAAACAAATATTAGAACATAAATTAATAGATATATTCTCAGTAAGAAATTGTATGCATAGATTCTGGGCAGAAACAATTATAACAACATATATAAATATTTTTTCCTCAATAAGATTGTAGATGTATAAATTGTGGGCAAGCACAAAGATTTATTACACCAACTGAAGCAAGAGAAGATTGGAGTACTGAAGCAATTCATATTTGAGCAACTATCCAGGAACAAATTTTTCATACACAAAATTGGAGTACTCACAAGTGAATGGAGCATAAGCTAACTAAGCAAATCTATTTACACTACTAAGCAACATAGCTTCTCGTCAGCACGTGCAAGAAAACGGCTGCCCGTGTCCACGGATTCAAATGCAACTAGCCTGACGCAAGGTTCTGGATGAGACAACGAGAAGACAGATCATGAGCAATGCCACTCCATTCATAGCAAGGGATAGTCCTAGGAAGCTAACCAGCACGCAAACTGCACAAATCAGCGACCTGGTAAAAAATCCCCAAATGATGAACCCTAACCCTAACCCTCGACGGGGTAGGCCAACACGCATACCTGGCTAGTGACTTCTTCGCTGTCCGAAGAAGAGCTGGAGGACTGGTCACTCCAAGAAACCATGGCGGAGCGGCGAACGGCGGCGAGTCAACAGTGGCGGCACTGGTGGCGGTCGCAGTCGATAGAGAGGAGAGCGAGCGGGATGAACTGGTTGGTCTGGTCCAAACACCAACCGGTGCGGGCCACTCATACGGGCGCGCGGAAACGGCCGTCTAACGGCGTCCGTCAACTCGCACCACGTCCGCCCGACAGGCGGGACCCACCTGTGGATTCACTGTTTTCTGGGCTAAAACGCAGCGTCAGTGCTCCGCATTACAGATTAGCCCCATTGTTGGTGGTTTTTTGTGTCATGCCTCAAATGTGGTACTAATCTGTTACCCTAGCCCCAAGTTTTTTTAGAATAATAGGAGGGCCAATGCCCCCAGGTTCCATTATTAATAACGAAATCAGAGTTCATGTAACAGCAGCCTGCAAACGCAAGTTCAGTAAAGCAAAAGTAAGAGAAGGTGCACATTATTATAGTCCGGACCAGCAAACTAAGCTATTAAAGTGGGCAGCCAGACTCAGGCTGGGATCCCCAGTGCAGCGCAATTGTCTTGCTTGTTTTCCTCCAGCGGTTGCGAGATCTTCATCTTCCACACACCAGCGGGTGCAACTCCGGGGCACCTGATCTTCTTTGCTGGCTGGGCAGGGGAGCCCAGGAGGTCCAGGGGAGTCACAGGACTCAGCAGCGTATGCTTGCAGGTGAAGCTGCCTGGGCTCCTGGGCAGGGATGACTGCATAGCGTCAGAAGGCGGGTTTGACATTACCCCCAGGTTCAGCTTGGTGAGAAGTACTTGACTGAAAACACCTTCAGTGTTTTTGTCAAGCTCAACTACCCACTGTGATCTGGAAGGGGGTGTTCAGGACCAGGGTAACCCTGGTCATGAATTCCTCCATCTTCACGCGAGCAGCGTCCTTGAGAAGAATCAGTCATCTCCTTAAGAGCCCCATCATCAAGTTCCAGATCTGTTCAAATCAATCCACATTACATTTCTAAAAATGCAGGAGTTTCTATGTTTCCATATAGCCCATAATACACTAGCACAAATAGCATTTAGAGCAGTGTGTTTCTTATTGGCTATCCAAAATCTAGCAATAGAAAGGTAATCAACCCCCAAAGAGCAGGAGAAGAAGTCTGAAATGGATTTCCATATTTTCTTAGCAACCACACATTCAAAAAAGAGGTGCTGTATAGACTCTCTCTCTCTCTCTCTCAGAGCAGTAGACACATTCATGCGATTTTTCAAAGCCTCTTTTAGAGAGGTTGTCTCTGGACATTAGCTTATTATGAGAAAGAAGCCACAGAAAAACTTGGACTCTAGGGGGGATTTTAATAGACCAAACTGAAGGAATGTAAATAGGTTGAACACCTCTAAAGTTAATTATACTATACAAGGACCCAATGTGTACTCCCCTTTGGATTCATGTTGCCAAATCAGGGAGTCCTCACCTCCAGGGTATTCTGTACTAGTAATAATTTGTTCTAGGCAGTACCAACTCTCCATCATAGTAGGTGTAAAAATCCTTCTAAAGGTTAGGTTAATATTATTTTGGTCCCAGATCTTATCAAGAGTCTCACCATGCTGGTGGCAAATGACATAAAGGGGCCAAAACTGGACAGATAATGGTGAGGTACCAAACCAAATATCCTCCCAAAACCTCATCTTTCGCCCATTACCAACTACCCATCTATATCCAAATTTCAGGGCCTGGGCTGCCCACATGATCCCTTGCCAGAATCTGGAGGAGCGCTGAGCATTACAAGCAAAGATGTTGGGGGAATTATGAAGCTATTTGGCATCTACCAGGGATCTCCCCATTTTCCCCTCATCCTTGATATATCTCTTAACCCAGATCCCCAGTAGGCAGAGGTTGACATCTCTATTGTTTGGCACTCCCAGACCCCCATGCCCTTTTTTCATACAAACCAAGTGCCAGTTGGCAAGATGTAATTTCCTATTTCCTTCAAAATCACTCCAAAGGCAGTGGGCCAGCTGGCTGTTGATCAGGTCCAGGGCCCACTTAGGGAATTTAAAGAAGGATAACAGATAGACAGGTACACTAGCAAGGCAGGTTATGATAAGTATAAGTCTGGCCGAATAGGAGAGTAATTTCCCTCTCCAGCCAGCCATTTTCTTGAGGATCTTGTCAATGAGAGGTTGGATATCCTCTCTCCTCAACTTATCATAGTGCAGGGGGATTCCTAGGTATTTGATGCGGAAAGCACCCACATTGCAGCCCATGATATTTGAAAAAAGTACAGTCTCCTCTGCTGTAAGACCTATTGGGATGATTTCACTCCTAGAGTAGTTAATTCTCATCCCAGAGACTTGTTCAAAGCAGGTTAAAACTTTCTTGAGATTCTCAGCTTTTCTCTCATCCTTTTCCATAAAAAGAATGGTGTCATCTGCATATTGCAGACAGACTACACCACTGGGAATCATATCAGAGCATAGTCCTTGGATAAGATCATTTCTCACTGCTTTAGCAAGCATTTTACTAAGAACATCTACCACTAAGTTGAACAAAAGGGGGAAATGGTGTCCCCTTGTCTAAGCCCTTTGCCAGTGGTGAAAAAATTACCCTCTACACACTACGCAAAAATATACTTCTGTGATGATACGTGTTTGTCACAGTAGGTCACGTTTTCTGTCATGCATGTTCATCCATGACAAATTTATGACAGAATCAAGATAGTTATACTTGTGCTATCTTCGAAGTGTTCCATGACATTACCAAAATTATCAACACGGAAGCGTCCACTTGCATGATGATAAATCGCGCGTCATAGAACTGCTTTCGTCAAGGGTGACCGACACGTGGCACCCACCATAACGGAACGCCGTTAAGCTATCGGGTTCAGTTTTGGATCCGATAACCCGTTAACAGCCCCGACCAATGGGGATTTTCCATGTGTAAAATCATCATTGGCTAGAAGAAACACGTGTCGGCTCACCGTTGGGACAGATGTCATCCACTCATTGGACCCAAAGCGCCTATGATACGTCGACACGTGGCACGGCCCAACAGAGGCCCATTCCTGTGAAAAGGACGGCCCGTTTGACTTGGTCAAAAGGTGGCGGGCCGGCCCACGGCAAGCCTGTTAACGGTCTGTTCGCATATAGCCCATTTACAGCCCGCTAACCAAAGGCCCGTTTACGGCCTATCCGAATTAGGCCTAGTAGTGTCATCTGGGCCGTCCAATATAATTCCAGCCTGTTTTAACTTCCGGCCCATGTATGGCCCATGACGTCTTTTGGCCCATATGAGGCCCTTATTACTCTCGGCCCATTAATGGCCCATGATAAAACTGGCCCATAATGAATAGTGTATCACTTTATACCCATTAACGGCACGTGGTGAAACTGGGCCGTAATTAACAGTGTATCACTTTATACCCATTAATGGCCCATTATTCCGTTGGGCCGTTTCCAGCCCATGTTATCTTTCGGCCTTCTCGGGGCCCATTTATTCTTGGGCTCATTTCCACATTCGTTTACTTACGGCCCGTTACTGTCATTTTCTGCTTGTGGGCCAAATTCAGCCCGTGGTTACAGTCGGCCCGTTTGTGGCCCGTTAATACGTTCGGCCGTTTTCATGTAAAAAAACCCGTTGGGCTGTTTTCATAGAGTTATCAAATACGGCCTATTAACGGCCCGTTGTTGTCCACGAATAGTACAACCCATGATTGGCGAAATGATGATACGCCCCGTAGAAGGCCCATGGATCCTACGGCCTGTAAAAGGCCCATGAATCGTACGGCCCGTAGAAGGCCCATGGATCCTACGGCCCGTATAGAAGGCCAATGGATCCTATGGCCCGTAGAAGGCCCATGGATCATACAGGCCGCAGGAGGCCCATGGTTACAATAGTCCGTGTATTGCCATGATTATTTTGGCCTAGTTTCCAAAGATAGGTTATTGTGGCCACTAGAAAAACACAAAAAAAAAGAACTGCAGTGACTACAAGCAAACAACTAAACAAGACAATAAGGAAATAAATAAGCAAGCAACTAACGCTAGCCTATTACCGCTATTACACATATTACATCCACTGGGCATCAAAGTTCGCCACTAGTGCAAATATTGGGAACAAAGCAGCATATTACATGCACTCGCCGTCAAAATTGGCCACCAGTGAAAATAAACGCGGCAGCAAAACAAGAGCATAACTGAAACAACTTCAGAAGAGCTCAAGAAACGTGGTATCCACCATGCTGGCAATAAGCTTAGCAAGCTTATTAGCTTTGTCCTGTTTGGCGCTAAAATCCTCCAATGCTTGCTGTTGCACCAGAAAGTATGCATCTGAATGCTCTAGGGACTTCCACAGTCCTTCCGCTTCTTGTCGGAGCACAGCTGATTGATGTCTTTCAGCTTGTAGTTGAGACTCAAGAAATCGAACTGATTTAGACAGTGATTTTGAATAGCTTGTGCAAGCAGTAGTGGCCAGTAACTCGAACACTAGACCAAGACATGACTTTGGGTTGTCTCACTGTCATCGAGATAGTCTTCCTTAGCTGTTTTATCAGCTTTGTTGGAGACCAACAAGGATGTGTCACTATCCTGAACCTTATCTGCATTACTTCCTTTACCATTGCTTAATAAGGCACTCTTCCCCAATATTATGTCAGCATTCTAAAAGAAGAAACAAGCAGATACATAACAGGTTTAGCATGTACTAGTATATAAAACTCATTTCGGTGAACCAGTTCAGTAGTAAGGTGGACATGATTAAACTACCAAGTCTTCTATTGCCAAGTACTAGTACATAATAAAAGCATCAAACAAACATATATCTATGTCCTATGGTCACTGCATTGTCTTGCCAAATCAAAATAGAGACATGGTTCAAATCATATCAGTTCAAGACAAAGCAGCAGTGAAAGAATACAAAGTGTGGGAAACTACACGGCACAACAAGATTTCAGATGGGTACCATGGGTCTACATGTACAACAACACTATTTGCTCTGTTGTGATGCTAGTAATGTGCATGATATGAGAAGTCACCTGTATACACAATTGAAATTGAAATCAACAGAGCTATTGATAAGAGCAAACCTGTTAAAGAAACATGCGTGAACATACCTGTTGTGCCATTGGAGTTTCGATTGGATCCTTCAATTTAAAAATAAGTTTGTATGAGTAAATACAGTGATACAAGAGCAAAGAAGTATGCACGATAGCAATCATAGTTAAAAAGGGCGCGCCTAGGCTCTAGGCGTTGGCGAAATGCATTGCGCATAACTACGCTTAATCTGTGCATAATTGCGCATAAGCATGCGCTAGTAAAGCGCAAGGCGGTGGCAAAACGCACAATTAACGCCTAGCGCTTTTTGGAACTATGATAGCAATGGAATCTTAAATTAGAACAGTTGTTCTTCAGGTTGAGGCACTTGTTCTACATGAACAGAGTACAGTATGACGCAAGAATATAGTACTTAAAAATAGAAAATGAGCTCATAGACCTTACCACATTCTTGGTTCGGGACCAGTACAGAACAAGGCGTTCCCATTCATCGTCCAGTAAATGTGTCTCAGGAGAACGTAAGGGAATTTGATGAGTTTCTTTGCCGGTGAAGTACGTTTTCTTCAGGTAATTCCGATACTGCCACCAAGCATTCTTGAAGATAGCAGAGGTATTAGCACAGGTTACCTCATCCTGAGTTTCCAAATCGGTCCTTCTTTATAGAGAAAATTGGGAAAATTTGCTGTATTATAACCATCATGGAGGAAGGATGTATTGGACAAAGCAAAGTAATTGCCATGAATAACATTACTTACACATAACTCCTGGACAAACACCTGCAACTGGCATTTTCCTTCATCTTCAGTATTATATTTCCAAGATGGGAAGATACGCACATACGGTTTAACAACATCAAATGCGATAGATGCTAAACTACGACTAGCTGGTTGTGCTTCCTCCACAGGAATAGGCGTACTAACTGGTGGAGTTGGGTTCGCCGTGGTAGTACTGGCCCTTTGGGCACTGGAGCTACCTTACTAACTGCTCTTGTTTGGGAGCTCTATGGTGGAGATGGTGCTGTGTCAACAGGAACTGGGTTACTATCTACTGGGGTTGGGGTTAGATTGGGTGAAGCTAGTTCTCTATCCATCGCAGTAGGGGTACAATCTGTGAGAGTTTGGGTTATGTGTGGTAGGGCTGGTTCTTGTGCATGTACAACCGGGGGGCTATCTCCACCAAGAGGTAGCACTGTTTTATTTGAAGACCGTATTTTTAGTCCGCTAGATGCTGGCATCACCCGCTCCAATTCAAATGGCTGATAAACAGGAAACATAGTTGAATGTACAGACATTGTATGAGAGACAGATGCAATAGATAGTGTGGAAAAAAGAGGACATGAAATAGTTGACATGTATATTGTTTAACTAAAACAGATAGCATGACATAATTTCACATATATGATGTCTATCTAAACTGGATAGCATAGCATAACATAATTCAAAGATATGATGAATAACTAAAACGCCGTGCCAAGTTAGAGCATACACCTCGGTGGGGGAATAGGACTGGCCATCTGTCTCTGAATCCATCTCTGAGGAGCTATCGGGACCCAACAAGAGATCTGCTTCGACAGGTAGCACTGTCTGCTCTAAAGGCCTTGTTTTCACTCCAGATTTTTCAATCTCCCACCCAAATGGCTGATTCACAGGAAGAGTAGTTTAATGTACAAACATTGTCGACAAATGGAAATGTAATGAAGAAAAGGATGGGCAAGATATCATTCAAATATATGATGTATGGTTAAACAGGATGGCATTGCACATTTCACATATATTATGGCTACCTAAAAGACATGAGACTGCATAATTCCCATATATGATATAGAAACTAAACAGGTGGCGACAGAACATGTCTAAACTAAGCAGATGACATATATGATGTCAAAAGTAGGCACTGCAAGGCAATATATGCATGATATGACTAACATCATCATGCCAAGGTAGAGCAAACACCTTAGGGGGTAAATAGGAGTGGTCAGCGGCGTCTGAATCCGCCTCAGAACAGATATCTTCCTCTGGATTACAATCTGGAGAGGGGTGGGGAGGGTTTGCCATTGAACCCACCATGGAGCGATGTCTGCATGACATTGTATTGCCGCGCAAAACACTTCTCTTTTTCTCTACATGTTCAGCATGACCGTGTACAATATCTGACATGCATACGAAAAAATAATGGTGAGATTATGTAAGGAGAGCATGCAGAAATTTAGAGTGATGGTAACAACCAGTGGATGGATCCAAAAATAATGATAGGAGGCTGATGATTGCTTTAATTTAATAAAAAGATAGATGATGATTGCTTTACTATTTGTTTCCCACCCAAGATGAACAACATAGGCATACCCTAGGTGAACCAGATATTAGACAGAGATACTATTCATTGCTTCCTCGATATGTGCCATACAACTAATTTAGAACTCAAGTTTGAACATTAATTTGGACCTGACTTGGAGTCTAAGAGGTGAACAGGACGATAAAGTAGCAGGTAATTTTAAGCAATGCATAACATAAGCAGAATCAAAAGAGTGCGACCTCTCTTGTGGACCCGTGTACTCCTCGGGTTCATCTACTGAGTCGATGACTGTGATGCCGTTGCGGTGGGTGCCGGCGGCACGGAAGGAGATCTGAGGCGGCGAAAGACGGCCAGGAGTCGTGATGTCTGGTTTGGTGGATGTTTCTGTCGATGGAGCACCTCAGGTGAGGTGGACGACGTCGCGGCAGGAGCAGGACAAACCACACAAAGTTCCCTTCGACACCTACCTGTAACTGAAGTAATTCTGTAAGGGCTCATTTGGCTTGCATGATTCTAAAAACGCAGGGATAGGAAAAACACCGGAATAGGATAGGAATGCACATGGTAAACAGAGCATTTGTAAACACAGGAGTTCTGTCAACTTGGGTGTTTGGTTTACATGAATTGGAAGAGCAGAGGAATGTAAAGAAACATGGCCAAAATAAAGTGAAACCATATGAAAGCGTGTACAGTTAGAATGTTATTCTGCCACTAATGCACTTGGTCTTGTTTTCATGCATAGGATTTTGAAAAGTAGGTCCAGGTGGATGTTTTGCTTCATTCCTTTCAACAAAATGCATGAATAATTGAATAGTAGAGTGCCATTGGAAAATTCCCTATTGCTATGTTTTTCCGTCGAACCAAAATAGCCCTAATGGATCGACATGAATGTATAGTAATAAGTGATGCAACAAGTGTACAACCTCTTTGCCCTAGCCGTGTCGACCTCAACATCATTGAGTTGGTCCCTGAAGCAGTTGAGGTACAGGTGGCTGTCGGAGGTGTGGAGGAAGATCTGAGGAATCTGTAGACGGCGTCCAGGGCACTGCTCTGTTGTGATGGATCGTTCTTTCGTTGGAGCAGCCCCGGTGAGCCGTAAGACGTCAAGGCTGAAGCAGCACAAGACAGACATCGTCAATCTCAAGTGGGATTCTAATAGCATCTCCAATAGATGATGTAAAATAGATGTAAAATTTACATCACCAAAAACCACCTAATTACAAAAGATGAGGTAAAAACTGTTGACTCTGAACTTAACTGTCGAAACTTAAATTTACTGTGGAATCTGAATGTTACTGTCGAAACTGAACGCAATGGTAGTAGAGAGGCACTTGACATGTAGTTTAGGGAGGGCCTGTAGTTCATCTTCAACCTGCACCCCCCTGAGCTGCCAGCCACCATCGGCCGAACCGCCGGCTCTAGCGCCGCCTCGCCGCCCCGAAACAACTCCCCACCGTCGGTCCGCCGCCGCCCCGGCCAGCGCTATAGGGCCCCCGCCCCCCACCCTAAACCCTAAGATAGATAGTGGGGTACCTCTCCGGCGAGCCCACGTCCCCGCTGCTGGTGGTTCTTCCTTAACTCCGGCGAGCCCCCCACCCCCTGAAAATCGACTGACCCAAAAGTCAATTCAGTCGACTGAAGTGTAGCTAAATCGGAGCAGAGCAGCAGCACGAGCGAGGGGGGAGCAGCATCAACAGCGCGAGCGAGCGAGCGAGAGCCGGAGCAGCAGCAACTGGGCGAGCGAGCGATCAAGCAAGAGCCGGAGCAGCAGCAGCGCGACCGAGCGAGCGAGAGCCGGAGCAGCAGTAGCAGATCCGGCTGGTATGGACGCCGCCGCCGAAGGGGCCTCGCACTGGGGGAGAGCCGCCATGGAGATGTCGCCCACGGCGCTGGCTTCAAGGTAGCCGCTCCATGGGGGTGCGGGATGGAGCACCGTCGGCACCGAGAGGTCGAGCTAAGGAGAAGGTGCGATGCGATGAGTGTACAACCTCTTTGGTGGCGCTGAGTAGGCCTCGGCTTCGTCCGAGGAGTCGGTGAGGATGATGTAGTTCCGGTGGAGCAGGTTAAGGCGGCGCTGTGGGGATGGAACAGCCGCGATAGACGAGGCGATCGTCGGAGTAGCTCCTTGGAGGTCGAGGACGGGGCGGCTGAACCGGCGGGACGACGAGATGGACGACGGATCCTCATCCGGGGAGGTGGACGAGGGACGTCGAGCTGTTGCGGTGGACGACGTTGTCGGGGAAGAGGCTCCGGCAGGGCAGCGGTGAGGTGGCGGACGGAGGAGGGTGGGGTTTCGCGGCTTGAGCGGAGAGGTTATGGCGGCCTGGGATTTCGAATGGCAAAAAGGAGGCGATGGGAGGGGGTGAACCATAACTTAGGGACGCGCTTGTCCAAAATGTAGGGTGTGTTACAAAAGTACCCCCCACCGATATGAACTAGCGGCCCTTTCGGCTCAGGGTTAGAAGGGCGATTTCGCGTGTCGGGGTTTGGCAGCTGGAGGGAGTTTTCGCGCGCGTTGTAATTTCGGGATAGCAAGGCGCGGGTTGTGAATGCGCCAGTTTTGGGAGCACGATATCTGAATTTTCGGGATATAACAAGGCGTGGGTTGAATTTTAGGGACAAGCCTAACATGTAATATTGTACTTGTACGTACCAAATCAATTCGCACTTCCCTCAACCAAAAAGAAAATGAAAAAAATAAAACTATTCACACCACACAAAGAGAGAGTCTTGCCCCATTTTACTATAAAAATGCTATTCAAAGCTACTCCCTCCTTCCATCTATATAGGGCCTAATGCATTTTTCGATGCTAACTTTGACCAAATATTAGAGCAATAATATATGACATGCAACTTACACAAAGCACACCATTAAATTCGTCTGTGAAAGGTTCTTTCAATGATATAATTTTCACATTGTGCATGTCATGTACTATTAATCTTGTCAATAGTCAAAGGTGGTCTTAAAAAACGCATTACGCCCTATATAGATGGAAGGAGGGAGTATGAATCCATGTTATGTCCAATTAAATTTTTTCGCTTGTTGTATAATGCATGTAACCTACTCATACCAACATTTTAGTGCATTCCAAATGTCTATACTACGGCTGCAATTCGAACTGAATTTGAATTCGTTTCTCTATTTCAATAAGAATCTACAATCATGATTGTTGCCAACTTCAACCATCATTCGTGTATTACCTTAATAACATACCACATGATTATATAGAGATAGATATGAACTATGTGTACTACATGAACTCGAATTCTATTTTTTGAATACACTTGATGTTGATTCCAAATAATAGTACATTTGATGTACTAACTATATATTCATAATCTAAACCATGTTCCATACGTGTACACCGTGTTTATCACACATAGTATAGTGCCCCGCTGAGGGAGTCCTGGATTAGGGGGTCCTCAGACAGCCGGACTGTTGGACTATGAAGATACAAGATTGAAGACTTCGTCCCGTGTCCGGGTGGGACTCTCCTTGGCGTGGAAGGCAAGCTTGGCAATACGGATATGTAGATCTCCTCCCTTGTAACCGACTCTGTGTAACCCTAGCCCCCTCCGGTGTCTATATGAACCGGAGGGTTTAGTCCGTATGACAACAACAATCATACCATAGGCTAGCTTCTAGGGTTTAGCCTCTACGATCTCGTGGTAGATCAACTTTTGTAACACTCATATCATCAAGATCAATCAAGCAGGAAGTAGAGTATTACCTCCATCGAGAGGGCCCGAACCTGGGTAAACATCGTGTCCCCCGCCTCTTGTTACCATCCGCCTTAGACGCACAGTTCGAGACCCCCTACCCGAGATCCGCCGGTTTTGACACCGACATTGGTGCTTTCATTGAGAGTTCCACTATGTCGTCACGATAAAGGCTTGATGGCTCCTCCGATCATCGCCAACGATGTGATCCAGGGTGAGGTTTTCCTCCCCGGACAGATCTTCGTATTCGGCGGCTTCGTACTGCGGGCCAACTCGCTTGGCCATCTGGAGCAGATCGAAAGCTACGCCCCTGGCCGTCAGGTCAGGTTTGGAAATTTAAACTACACTGCTGACATCCGCGGAGACTCGATCTTTGACGGATTCGAGCCCATGTCAAGTGCGCCGCACAGTCACAACGAGCACGACTTAGCTCTGCCGCTGGACGGTGTTCGGGAGACCACACCTATGCCTACTCCGGCCCTAGACCCGGAGTCGATTGCGCCGTCCGAGGACGGGTGGATGGACCCCGCCTCAGAGGCCACACACTCAGTGGCGATAGAGCCGAATACTGACTCCACCTCCTATGAGACCTGTGTCGCCGGATCCTCGGATTCATCCCCGGCCACAGGCCTCGAACCGCCTGCGTCCATGCATAACGAATCTGATTGGGCGCCGATCATGGAGTTTACCTCCACGGATATCTTTCAGCACTCGCGTTTTAGCGATGTGCTAAATTCATTAAGGTCTCTCTCCTTGTGAGGAGGCCCTTGGCCGATCTATGTCCGGCCCGAACGGGAAGCGGACGACGAAGAAATTCGTTCCCTGCCCACCACCCACTTAATAGCCACTGTCGACGATTTAACCGACATGCTCGATTTCAACTCTGACGACATCGACGGTATGGACGATGATGCAGGAGAGGAACAGGAACCACCGCCCACATGGCGCTGGACAGCCACTTCATCACACGATATATATATGGTGGATACACCCAAAGCAAACAATGACGAGGAACGGAAGGATGCAGCGAAGGATAGCTCCCTCGAGAAGCAACCAAAGCGACGGCATAGTCGCCGCTCCAAATCCCGCCTCGGCAAAAACAGCGATAACAGCGCAAGAAAAAATAACACCCCGGTCGACTCAAGAGGAAACGACGACCACATTGACCCAGCGACAGAACAGGGTGAACCAGCGGACGGCGAACATAGTACGGAGCCGCTGTCCGATCACGGCGACGCCGAGGATAAAGCTCATCAACCTCTCTCCAGAGAGGAAAACAGTCCGGAGGACGATGCACACATAATCCCGGAAAGGCACTTGGAACAAGAGAACCTCGGTAGAAGGCTTATTGCCACCGCGAGGAGTCTGAAGAAGCAGAAGCAAAGGCTTAAGGCCGCGCAGAATACGCTCAACAGTAGATGGAACAAAGTGCTCGACACTGAAGAAAAGTATGGTGGTAGTCGCCACACAAAGAGCTATCCAAAGCGCAAGTTGTTGCCTGAATTCGATGATGAGGCCTTAGAGCCCACACACCCAAAAATAAAATGGCCGACCGGTCGGATCGACCACCTCGTGGCCGCGATAGGGCTGCTAACAAGGCCGCACATAAGTCAGCACACGATCAGCGCGAGGACTTGCATCAAAAGGCCGGCGTGACCAGATCCATCTACGGATCTAGGAAGCGCGCTCCAGCGCATAATCAAAACCAAACACTACAACCGTCAGAACGCCATGACACATCCAAATACAGGGGTGCCGTGCACCCCCTATGTTTCACCGATGATGTGCTGGATCACGAATTTCCAGAGGGATTCAAACCCGTGAACATAGAGGCGTACGACGGAACAACAGACCATGGGGTCTGGATTGAGGACTTCATCCTCCACATCCATATGGCTCGCGGAGACGATCTCCACGCCATCAAGTACTTGCCCCTCAAGCTGAAAGGACCAGCTCGGCACTGGCTGAAGAGCCTCCCCGAAAATTCAATTAAAAGTTGGGACGAGCTTGAGGATGCTTTTAGGGCTAACTTTCAAGGGACCTATGTCCGACCTCCGGATATAGACGATTTAAGTCATACAATTCAACAGCCCGGAGAGTCAGCCCGAAAGCTTTGGAACAGATTTCTCACTAAGAAGAACCAAATTGTCGACTGCCCGGATGCCGAAGCCTTAGCAACTTTCAAACACAGCGTCCAAGACAAATGGCTTGCCAGACACCTCGGCCAAGAAAAACCAAGGACAATGGCAGCCCTAACAAGCCTTATGACCCGCTTTTGTGCGGGCGAAGATAGCTGGCTGGCCCGTAGTAGCACCAGCGACCCAGGCACATCTGAAGTCAGGGATGGTAATGGAAAACCACGACGCAGTAAAAGCAAGCGTCGAAATAACGAAGACAACCCAGACAACACGGCGGTAAACGCTGGATTTAGGGGCTCTCGACCCGGTCAACGGAAAAAGCCTTTCAAAGGCAACAGAGATGGACCATCCAGCCCCAACAAGATTCTAGACAAATTATGTCAGATTCACAGCACCTCCGATAAACCTGCAAATCACACCCACAGAGAATGTTGGGTCTTCAAGCAGGCCGGTAAGCTAAACGCCGAACACAAGGGGAGGTAGACACCAAGTGAAGACGAGGATGAGCCTCATCAGCAAAACACTAGGGGACAGAAAAGGTTCCCACCAGAGGTCAAAACAGTGAACACGATTCACGTGACGAAGAGGAGGAGTAAACACGCACTCCGAGACGTATGCACCGTAGAGCCCGTTACCCCCAAGTTCAACCCTTGGTCAACCTGCTCGATCACTTTTGATCACAGGGATTGCCCGACCAATGTCCGGCATGGAGGATCGGCTGCCTTGGTGCTCGACCCAATAATCAACGGATACCATGTCACCCGAGTCCTCATGGACGGCGGCAGTAGTCTTAATCTGATATATCAGGACACAGTCCGCAAAATGGGGATAGACCCAACGAGAATTAGCCAAAGCAATACTACCTTTAAAGGAATAATACCAGGCCCAGAGGCCAGCTGCACAGGCTCTCTCGTACTAGAGGTTGTATTCAGTTCCCCCGACAACTTCCGAAGTGAAAAGTTAACCTTCGACATCGCTCCATTCCGAAGCGGCTATCAAGCACTACTCGGAAGAACGGCCTTCGCTCGTTTTAATGCAGTACCGCATTATGCTTATCTCAAGCTCAAGATGCCCGGTCCATGCAGCATCATCATAGTTAGTGGAAACACTTAGCGTTCCTTACGTGCGGAAGAATGTTCGGCAGCCTTAGCAGCCGAACACTAAATGGCCTCTCCAACTAGCATAAACGATCGGTCGTCAAGACCGCGGACACGGCTAGACGAGTCCAGCGCACCACTAGCTGTAACAGCTTAGATAAACCTGAGATGGGGTTGATGAATATACCCCTGTAGACGGTGCTAGGGGCTTCCCGCATGTAAAAAAACAAAGTCTACAGTTCGGCTTGACCTTATTTTGAATTTTAATGGTTTATTAAGAACAACAAATTTTTCGCACGACAAATTTCATCTAAGTTCTTCTCTTTTAACAAATGATAATCGTGCTACATCCTTCCAGGATACGGCACAACGGAGACACAGGCGCAGATTAAGACCCTGTGCAAACCTTTCTTACTGTCTCTTGTTGCTTCACACCCTCCGGATACTCAACACAACCGAGAGGGATGCTGGCGTTATTGGCATTTTGCCACGTCAGACTAATGCACGTACCTGGAAATTCAAGGTTCAAGGGCGTTACTCAGCCCAGTATATGTTGTAAAGACCGAATACCTTAGGGAATGTTCGGCGTCGCGAGTTTGGCCTTATATGCATCAGCTCCGAATCATGTCGTTGGTCAAATGTTGGGTTTGCCCGGCTCCCATGTTTTGCTACCTTACGTTCCGCTCTATCGACTAAGGTGGCACCGGGAGAACTACTGCGATTGTGTCCTGGTTCATCCGGACGAGCACCTCAGTAGAGAAAGCCGAAAACTGACTGTCATGATAAAGCGCGAGACTGGTAAACCACTCGATGACTCATCGGAATCTTCGGGATTCCTCCGCATTAACGAAGGACCGGTTTTCCCGGGTATTCGGATAGACGCGGAAATACCAGGGGCTATATAGTAGCCCCACTGTAAAACTCCTATGGTTAAGTGAAAGTGTTAAAGCAATATAGTCCGATTGCCTCGTTCGCCGCGCTACCACCTCCTTAATGGACCAAGACGTTTGATCAAGTGTGAACACGCGCTTTTGCGAACACCCCCGCATTATATGCGTGGGGGCTGAAGCCGGCGACTGCAAACTTTCAGGTTATATATATATATATACATAAACGACCGGAGATGAGGCATCATAATACTTTCAGGCAAAAGTATAAACAAAGCCTTTATAATTCAAATAACATTGTTCTTACAATTGGGATACATGTCACTAGAACATGATACTCTTCGAGCACTGAGCCTCTATTAAACGAGCACCTTCTAGGACTTCTTAAGAATAGTGCTAGGCCGATACCCGGCCTACGGCCGAACTCTGGGTTGCAATAGCGGTGGCCTCCATCTCTACCCAGTATGTCCTGACACGGGCAAGAACCATCCGCGCACCCTCTATGCACGCAGACCTCTTCACAGCGTCGATATGCGGCACAGCACCAAGGAATCGTTGCACTAAGCCAAAATAACTATTCGGCCTTGGTCCTTCCAGCCAAAGATGATCCACAACAGACCTCATGCCAAGCCCGGACAACCTATGGAGCTCGGCCCACTCGGCCATTTGCTCATTTAACAGCAGCGGACGCACTGGAACATTGAACTGCGACCAGAACAGCTTTTCCACTTCGTGATCTTTTTGATCTTTGAAAAACTCGGTCGCATCAGCAGCACTCGCTGCCAAATCCAAGTATGCGTCTGCAGAACTCCATAATTGATCCAGAAGGGCATACTTAGGATCTCCGAACTTCGTCCGCAAGAAAAAGGGCTTCCCAGCCGCGATATCTCCGGCTTGACGTAGCTCCTCCTTCCCCGCTCTGATTTTAGAGCGGGCTTCCTTGGCTGCTACCATGGCTTTCTCCAGGTCCGCCGTCTTCGTTTGGCTTTCCTTTTCAAGAAGCTCATAACGGTCGGCGGCATCTTTCAATTCAACAGCCATCTTGGCTATTTTCTCTTTGCTCTGGCAATGTGGAGCCTGTTCGGCTCTTAGTTCTTCGACCGCCTTTAGGGCGGCCGCATCACTCTTCCTGGCTTGTTCCTTGGCTCGGGCAAGTTCCGCCCGAAGGGTCTCCACGGCAGTAGCTCCACTTGCAGTCACAGCATATTACAGATACTAGCATCATGCTCTTCTTAATATGTGTTGATCAACGGAGAATACATACCCTGTGGCTCGTCAAGCCGCTTGTTTACAAGCACGATGTCGGCATCTGCCACATCAAGTTGCCGCTTCAGTTCGGCAAACTCACCAGTCCGGCTAGCCACCGGACCCTCAGCCGCCTGCACATGAAAGCAGCACGGTTATTACCTGGGACTATGATCCTCTATCTGTCGCCTTTTTCGACAGCAACCAGAGTCTCAGGGGCTACTATCTGCATAGGGCACACCTAGCGTGTGTGGTATCGTCAAAAAAAAATATTCTTTTGCGTACCTCAAAGCCTCTCAGCAGGCTCATAAAAGCTTCATGCAACCTGCTTTCGGCGGATGAAATCCTCTCAACCACCGTACCCATTAGCGTACGATGCGCTTCTGAGATAGCCGCTTGCTCCAGAAGATTCATCAGTGCGTCTGGTCGCGCACCGGACAGTCCCGGACTCTTTCTGTTGCTCTCCTTAGGAGCCAAATACTCCGGACTTCGGGTGGCCGAAGGGTTACCTTCCGGCCTTGGCGGATCAGGAGAAATCCTCCGTGACGACACCTCAGGGTCGTCCGCTTCACGAGGCGGGGAGGCACGGGGAGGCGTTTCGCTCTCCATCATCTCCGGAAGAAGATCTCCCGAAGACGAACTCTGACGAGAAGGGCTACGATCCGAACTACAAGACATACGTCTCGGTAATTGTTCTCAGAAATGAAGCAGGATATATTAACTATAAAGTGTTTTTGTTTACTTACAACTCGGTGGAGGGCCGGTCCCCTTGCGGGTACTGTGCGGTAAGGATGCCCTCCGGGGTAGGGCCCCCTGACAAAGGTTTCTTCCCTCGTTTGAAAACCATTGTTTCCAAGTCTGCAGAGGCGGCCCTCTTACTTCCTTGGGGAGAGGGAGTTTTAGATTCTTCTCCCCGGTTATCCTCCTTCACGGAGGCACAAATTCCCTTGGTTTGGATGAATAATGAGTGAGGCTCGCTTGCGGCTTCTTTGCTCCTCCCTTTATCTTCCCCTGATGGCGCTTGATAAGGCGCAAGCTCAAGCATCCTGGCTAGTACAGGATCCGGTGAGCCTTCGGGAAGGGGGGCCGAACACCTGATCATCTTCGCCTTTTTTATCCAGTCCTGGTCAAAAGGTGACTTTTCAGAATGATGTTGTGATAAATTAAAAGACAACGTGTTCGGCCACAAAATTACTTACTTGGGTGTCTGGACGATTGCAGTTCAGACCCGCATCCTCGGTGGTGTCCGGACACTTTATTCGTGATCCAAAAAACAATCCATACATCTCTTCGAGCATCGCGCCGAAGAATTGCTGAATAGTTCGCGGTCCTTCCGGGTTGAACTCCCACATACGGAGAGGTCGGCGTTGGCATGGAAGGACCCGACGAACTAGCATGACTTGCATTACCTTGACAAGGCTGACATCTCCCTTGAAGAGATCTCGGATGCGGCTCTGCAATGTCGGCACATCATTAGCTGGCCCCCAGTCCTGCCCTTTGTTGACCCATGACGCCAATTGTGGCGGGGGGACCGGACGGAAGGCAGGGGCAGCTACCCACTTAGCGCTTCGGGGAGCGGTGATGTAAAACAACTCCCGCTGCCATAACTTGGATGTCTCCAGGAAGGAACCCTCACTACTGGAATCAGCTACTTTGCCATCTGCCAGCTCTTTGCCGTCAGCTAGCATACGGCAAAGAAGCTCTTTGCCATCAGCTACCCAAAAGCTGACGGCAAAGAGGGAGGGGGCCCCACTGACGAGCTGCTTAAAAAAACTTAACGGCCCCCCTCTTTGCCGTCTGCTAGCAGACGGCAAAGAGCAAAAAAGCGGATGGCAAAGGGGGCGGACGTCAAAGATTTAACATATCTAACGGCCGCGCCCCACCCCGCCCTGTTTCTCTCCCTGCTCTTCACACGCGCGCCGCCGCCCCCACCACTCGCCGCCGCCCGGTCGCCCCACCACCCCGCCGCCCCACCGGCCCCCCG